>NC_137940.1:15028321-15218321 GCF_963969265.1 Rhamphochromis sp. 'chilingali' | reverse complement strand
CTGTCTCGCTCATGTCTGCGGTAGGCTTGCTTAGCATAGGGGGTCTAGGGGGTCTAGCCTTAGGACCCTTACTGGATACAGACGCCCCAGGCAGGAATCGAACTTGCGATCCTCTGTTCCAAAGGCGTGTAGTCTAACCACTACGCTATCCAGCTGCTATATAACAAAATATATATATATATATATATATATAATGTTCTTCCTCTACAGCCCCCCTATTTTTGCACATGTCGAGGAACGTGTCAGGCTACATTTCACTGTGTGTTATACTTGTATAACTATGCATGTGACAAATAAAGAACCTTGAACCTTGAACTTATGGACACTCTTATGTTCGAACAGGGTGTTCGTTATGGCCAAACTGTGAGTAGCACAGAAGTCCAATAACAAAGCACCGCTCGGGTTCAGATCAGGGAGGCCGTTCCTCCCAATCACGCCCCTCCAGGTCTCGCTGTCGTTACCCACGTGAGCATTGAAGTCTCCCAGCAGGACAACAGAGTCTCCAGGTGGAGCACCTTCCAGCTCCCCCCAGGGACTCTAAGAGGGCTGGGTACTCCGAACTGCCACTCGGCGCATAAGCGCAGATGACAGTCAGGACCCGTTCCCCGACCCTAAGGCGCAGGGAACAAACCCTCTCGTCCACCGGGCCTGTTGTTAAAAAAATAAATAAATAAATAAAATTCAATTTTTTTGTAGTTTATTGCATTTTTTTCCAATTTATGTAATTACTATGTACTTAATGCATACATATTATTAAAATTTGGGCTATAATGGTTGTATTGATGTATAGCAACACTACAACATGTAAAAGTATAATATAAACTCTGGCGGACTTGGTTCTATGGTAGGTCTTAAAGGGTTAAACACTAATCGAAAACACTGTTGCTTCAGCTCAGCAAACAGAGATCAACAAACACTGAGGTCAAGGAAAAAAATAAATAAAAATGAATAAATATATTAAAAATACATTTAGACGAATGTCTATCTAGGTGTACCGTGTCAGTGTTAAGTAATATAATAACTGAGGGAACGAAGAATTTTAAGTTCCTGTTTGTTCTATAATGGGGTACAAGGTAAGAGCAACCTGAGAGGGTGTGGCTTTCTTTGGAATAGTTCTAATAAGGGAAACTGACTTGTTTGTTACTGAGTTATACTCTATATTTCAAAAGGACACAACCTTTTCTGGAAATCATTTCGATAGCAGCCTCCCCTTGCATTGGCTTGAGTCTTTCCCACATCTTTTATGTATACTGCATGTCCAAAATCTGGTTTTACCTTCTTGTACTAAATGGGGCGAAACTATACAATAGGTACAGTGTCAATGTTGAGTTTGCTTACACAAAAACTGAGGAATATTTTTTCTGCTCTACTTTAAAATCTGATTTAAATATTTCTACAGCTCATTAAATTCTTTATGAGTTTAGAGGAAAATGAGAAATCAATATGTATTTTGTCTCACCTCTCTCCAACAAGCTTTTTAATCATAACACCAAAAAACTGATAATGTTAAATTAATGAAGCATGGCAACCTATGTGTTTTGATTTTACAAAATCACTTGCTAGTATAAAAATGCTGAAGACAGGGGCACTTTGATGTGAGTGTATGTAAAAAAGAAAAAGAAAAAGAAAAAAAAAACACTGTGTGTATGTGTACATACCACAGAGCAGGGTTTCTGTCAGAAAGTTAATGATGGATGAACTCGCTAATCAATTCACAACGAGGTCCTATTGCAACAAGACTTGACAGTTATGGAGAACCTCAAGTATTCACTTTGGTGTGCATGCATTCAGAAATATATTAAAAGGAAATCTGCCTTACAGTAGTAATGTATGTAGTTGTTTTGCATACAAAATCATGTATTTCAAAGTAAGCGTTCTACAGTCAAACATGAGATACTTAAACATTATTCAAGCTAGGGTCAGCTCAACATTTCTAAAGAAATTATCTCACTGTCTGGTGCTGTGATTGTTCCTCCAAAAAAGTAATATGTTACGTATTACTCGCTACTTTTCGTAAGAGTAAAGCAGTGTGTGAGACTCTCAGTACAGGACTCAGCTTTAACATCATACTGGGTTCTTTGCTAGCTTTGTGTTGGCATGCTGTCTGTGCGGATGGTTGCAAAGAGTTAAAGCAGTTTGTACTTTATCATTGTTCTGTTGTCCTTTATACCAATAAAAAGAAATGTCCATATCTCTACTCCTCAAAAGCTGTAGACAGCTTCACCATTTCCATTCTCCCTGCGTACAAACTAATATCAACTGGCTGCAGGGTTCTCACTGTAAGTGTTCAGGACAAAAAAGCAGTTTTGCTTTTTTTCCCTTTGTAATCCAAAGAAGAACATAACTATAATGTGATTACTAAATTTAGTACAGTAACACATTGCAGTACTGCATTAGAGAATGTAATGTGATTACAGTAATGCATTACTTTGGAATGAAATACACCTAGTACTGTACTTTACTAGTACTTTAATGAACATAGACACCTTAGGTTAGTTAGATGTCTTCTTTCAAGTTAGATATCTGAATAATAAAAAAATAAACATAGAAGACTGAAATGTTGGCTGTTTTGGGCTACTGCACTCCAACACACATTACTAAAAAAATGTTTTAAAAAAATAAATGAATCAAGGTTCCTTTTATAAAGAAAAAAACTTTTTAGAGGTCATTCGTAATTGGTGATAAATAAACTAAAAACTAGATATATTTTCTGTCTCCTCAAATGGTTATGAAAAGAGTCATGTTCCACCTAGCTTTTAAAATTTGTTTTTTAGCACACAAACCCTGAGGCTGTGAGCTGATTTTCAACCACAGCCCCCCTCAGCTTCAGCCACAAACAGTGACCATCATTATCTGTTGATTTGTAAATGTGCTAGCACCACAGGATGATTTACAGTGCAGGCCATCCATTAGCATCACAAAGGCTCAAATGTGCAAGATACAGGAACAAGAGGCCGTAACGAGCACTTGGGCTTGAATTTGAATAATGAATGTGTTTCCAGGGGAACAGACAAGTGTTCATTTTATATGCAACATGTTTTATTGTTGACAGGGGATTTCTTTAAATCACCCAGTAGTTCTTCAGCTAAGACACCTGAGTTAGAAAACACAAACACTGCAGTTGTCTTTATTACACGCGTGGGCAGTCGCTCTGAGACCTGCGTCTCATCACTGCCTGCACTCTTTATTTATACATGTCTGTCTGTCTGTCTGTCTGTCTGTACACAAATAGCTTCTTATTCTAAGAACTCTGAGCTGAGGTTCCCCTTTTTCTAATTCTGAATGTTCTTACAAAAAGAGGAAGCTATCAGTTGTTTATCACACAAAAGTACATGTCAAAAGTCACGCAGACGTTTGCTTAGTGATTAAATAAAAGAATACATTTCATGAAGCTGATCACATTATATAAAAACAATATTCTTTTTGACAATTGTGCTTCAGAAATTTTAAATGTCTGGGGGGGGCGGTTAAGTTGTATGATAACCCTCTAAGACTTAAGTCATAATGAGTGACTACCCCAACTTTAACTCTAGCCAAGCAGAGTAAAACATTTTTTGTATTTAACCACGAGTGAACCACGTAATAATGTGTGGTTGGTCACATGTTCGTTCGTGATCTTGACAGCATGCACACTGTGGTTTGTAGTTTAAAGTACATTGAAAAGACCAATGATAGACATGCACAGGCCTGCTGCATATTTGCACAAATTTCTTTCCAAACCATTGGGTTCGTGTGTGTCAGCTTAGCACTGTTTATGGTTTTGCTGCTGAAGGATTTCTATACTGTACATGCAGAGTGAATAATTCTGTCTTAGTTGGCTACATGCTGTGCCCACTGGGTCGTGAAAGTGACTTTGTGTCTCTGTAATTGGCAGAGTGATCCACCGCATGGTGATCAGGCAGTCTGCTGCCATTACAGATGTCTGTAACCAGAAAAAATCCAAAAGGCATCAGCAGAGAATGATGTCTGCTAGTTAAGGACTTATTGTTGCATACTTTGTCATGGAATTTGTATCACTGAACACATTCCATAACACTCTTTTTCCACCGTCTACTGACACCGATACAAACTGCACTCTTTAACCTGGTCTGGTTCCTTTTTTACCTGGTACCTCCTGTACAGGTTTGCAACTCAGCTGCGGTTCCTTTTTGCAGTTGTGTGCAGCAGGGGCGATTCTAGGATCAGAGCTTTGGGGGTTCTGAGCACCCAGAGAGTTGCCCTGCAGCAGTCCCTGCATCCTTAAATGTCTCCAGTTGTCCCGAGTTCCCTCTGACTGTCACTTTGGTGCATTTAAACCCCTGTTCCTCCCTGTCCTCATCGTCTGTTGTCTTCATCTCCATTATCAGTCATCATAATTTTACCACCTCTGTGCAAGTCTGCAAATTTCTTTATTAAATCATAAGATTCTTAAATTCATCAAGTCTCTCTGTGCCTGGGTCCTCGTCACAAAACATGACAATACTGTTTTGTACATTTTAACACAATTTAATCCCCACATTTGTGAAAGAAAAGCAAAAAACTTTTTTGAAAAGTCTGTAACAAAACCATCAAATCTGATCAAGGTTATTTAAATGCTGCTAAAGAAGAATGGATTGGAATTTTAAAAAATACATATCCTAACCTTAATTACTGCGGGAGAATAATGAATGATGCTCATAGTGAGTAAAAAGTAAACTGAGTGCATCTTTTGGAAAGAGATTCACTTTTAAAGTGTATGTATAATACAATACAGATACATAAAAAATACACTCCAAAAATAGAAGAGTCCTTGAAATGTACAAAATATTATTAAAAAATTTAAAAAATGGAGACACCCTGGCTTATGGTACAATGTATACAATGTATGAAAAGACCTTTACTGCAGATACTACTGTGGCTCTGCAGATCTTTTCTTTTCTTTTATCCTATGTCGCCTCACCTTGAGGTTGACAAATCTATCACATTTTGGTGGTCAAGTCTCTCAAGCATCTCTTTCTCAACTGACATCACAACCAGGTGCTGGAGTCTGCTTTGAGCCATGGTCCTTCTCAGCCAGGTATGGAGCTGACTCAAGACACTAAAAGACCTCTCACAGCTCCAGCTGCTAACTGGGTTTGTTAGGGCAACCTGAATAACAGTTTTCAGTTCGGGGAAGATCTGATTATCCTGAAGATTGTACAATGTTAACATATCTGGGATGGCACCAGCCTCACTCTTGAGCTTCAAAAAGTCTCTGGCAACCGTGACTTCCTCTGACTGAAGCTCAATATGGTAATGCAGTGCCAGGGCTGACAACCCAGTTTGTTTTGCAGATCCTGTATAGTAGATTTAACATAGGGAGAACACAACTTCCAGATTGTACGAGTAAAATTAGTTGTGTTTTTTTTCTTTGCCAGTTTAACAGTTTCTATTTTGCCTGTTAATACTCCCTGTCTGTTTTCTTACCTGGTTCTTCCTGAACTTCTACTTTGTACTCAGGTTCCCCTCTTTCCTCTCTCTTTCTTTGGACTGACAATCATACACAAATAGATTGTATTCAGTTAGATTAAAAAAATACTATTAACCCTCCTGCCATCCTTTAAAAAACTCACACCCATCACCCTAGGGACCATTCTCAGCCACGCCATAAAAAGACCATATATCCATATTTTATTCCACTTTAAATTAGCCAACCTTGTAAAACTACTTCTCCCTGAAATATTCATGTAAAGTTTTAATTATATTTTCGTTGTTTTAACCCTTCAAATCCCAGTGTTATTACATGAGCGCCCTGTGTTATAAGCCCCAAAAACTAAAAAACGAAACTAAATATTTCCACAAAAAACCAGTTGAAGTAATATGTGATTGTCATTATAAGTAGGCCTTTAGATGGACCAAAGATTGGCACCAACATACATTTTGACCTGCCATTATTTTTTTTGCATTTTTTTTGCAATTTAAAAATTAAAAAACTTCAAGGCCCTGAGTCTTCATTGACATCCAAGAAAAGAAGAAAAAAATAAAATCATATGATGATAATTTGGGGTTGAAAAATAGCGTTTATAATGGAAGTCAATGGGCAGAAAATGGTCCCCAGGGTGATGGGTGTGGGGATTTCTGCTGCTCAGCCATTTTAGGCTGATTTAAGGAATTCACACTGGAATATTAACATTGACAGGTAAAAACTATCCTGTGGCAAGTTTGGTTATATTCCACTGAACACAGTGGAAATGGCAGCCATTTAACACATAGCAGTGGCACAAAAAGGTCCCAAGAAGGCAGGAAGGTTAAGATCACTAATAAAAAAAAAGTCCTCTCTCAGTTTACTTTCAACCAAAATGCAAATAACCAAACCACATGTACATCTAATAAAGGATATAAATATTGAAACACTGATCCAACATTATCCTTTATTGATGGATCATTTGATTTTACACTTTTACCTGAATGTTGCTCCTTTTTTTGAAAAAACTTCCTCATATCCATTATGAACCTGGCTGTCTCTCTGTACACACACACACACACACACACACACACACACACACACACACACACACACACAAAACAGGAGTTATAAGGTTAATTGGCATCCAGCCAGTTAGCTAGTTAGTACCTTGGGTTCAATATGGGCACATACACATAGGACAAAATAACCAGTTTCTCTCATTACATTTCAAACAGGACGGTGGTAACAACAGCAGGCTACGGACAATGTTAAGTTTTAGATTTTAAATAGGCTGTATACATTTCAATGGGAGCAACATTTCTTCTCTCCCTCTCTTTCATTCTTTCTCCCTGTCCTCTCCCCCACTCATGTCTGTTCAGTCTTTAAAAATCAAAAATAAAATAAATACATAATTATAATAAAGGTCAATCAAATGGACCAATATGGCAAGGCCATGATGATCCACTTGGTAAAGTAAATCCACTTGGCATCTTTCTTGGCCTTCAGACAACAATTCTGATGGCTAAAGAGCCAAACGGGACAGGCAAAAATAAATAAATAAATGGGAGCAACAGGACGGTCAAATGTCGCTGATGTTACTACAGAGCAGAACAAATTGTAGGGTAGCAAACATAGTCGGGAAACACGTTTTCAACACAGCAGGTTACCTGGTGTAATGTTTTTCATCTAAAAAGAAACATGGCCTGACTCCTAACTATATAAAGAGTAACTGAAGGTTAAATGCAGCTAATATGTCCTGTTTTAAACCAGGCACTTCCACCTCCGCTCCGTTGCGTCTCAGCCACCTTCGCTCTGGCAGCAATGGCGCTAGAGCCAGAGCAGGGGAGAGGTGAGCTGGAACAAACCACTTTGGTAGAGGGGGGGGGGGTTATTTATAGTTTTGTTGTTAAAATGTTCCATCTCAATTACGTACTGTATGCTTTTTATATTTTTAGTAGTGTGTCCCACAAACAGCAAATATTGTCAAAAAAAAGTAAGTAATCTTTGGGGGTGCTTTGATTCATTTTGGGCTAAAATCGCCCCTGGTGTGCAGATAAAATCCATTTTAATCCCCAAGTGATGCAGTGGTTGTTTCTTTATCTCTGACTAGGCTGATTTCATCAGAGACCAATAGCAGTTTCTTTCTGTCTCTGAATGTCTGAGAATATATTTGCTTCAAATTATTACACTTCTCTTATAGTGTCTGGCTTTTTTAAACCAATATCTCCATAATATCTCTGTAATTGTCAGGGCTCTGTGTGCGGGCAGGCGGAGAGGAGGATCCAAACGCAGGACTCAGACACTAACTTGAAACTCAAAAACCTCAGCTTTATTGCTGGTACGAAAACAAAACATGAAGTGAACATGGAATATGGAGAACCGACACACACAGGCATAATCTGATGGTACAACATGACACCGAGCATGGGAAAACACAGGGCTTAAATACACAGGGTAGTAATGAGGGAATGGGCAACAGAAGGGAGACACAGCTGGGGGAGATCAGGGCTAACGAGACGGGGGAGCTAAGCTGCACACACTAACATAAGACAAAGACTTTCACAATAAAACAGGAAACAAGAATTACTAAACCAGATGCAGACACGACACTGAGAGACAGACTAGACACTGAACAGAAACTGTAATACACATGAGAACCCAAAACCTAAGAACTGATCCCTCACCAAGAATAACAGAAACAGATCTATAAGGATAATAATAAACAAAGCACCAGAACATCAGAAAACAATCCATAATGCAAAAATAAACCAAAACATAATAAACTCAAAATACTGGGTCCAACGGACCCAGAACCATGACAGTAATGTCTGCCACACAAAAGGTCAGAAGAGGAGATTTTGAGCTCTTCACGGATGGCATAAACTGGTAAGCATACACAAAAAACGTCATGTGAATAGGCCAGAAAAACACTCATTAAATGCCCAGTGTTTGGAAGGATTCCCCAACTGTTAGGGTCAAATGTATATAGTGACTTTGTGTAACCAAAATCGGGCTGCTATGTAGAAACCACAAAAAACATAAAAAACGTATTAATAAAAAAGCGATGTGTGGCATTTGATTACTTGTGTAAAGTCTATAGGTGTGTGTTGTATACAGAGAAAATGAAATTAGTTCCCACTGTTCAATACAAAATAACACTCAAACTAATAAGAGGCCCGTGACTGTCCTCACTTGATATCTCAGGTTTAAATGCCCCGTAACCAGGGTAACAACATCATATTTGATGACAAGAAAAATATGATGATCTTTAGAGATTTTAAGACTTTATATCAACTTCTCAAGTTGATGAGCTGTTGGGACAATCAATACTCCAACAACTGGCTCATGATCTTTCTGCAGGTTTTGTCCATCATCGTTCCCTCCTGCACTAATGGTGTATCATCACATCATTTTGAAATGTCTAAACCTTTGGGAGATTTAGGTCAGGATATTTACCACAGTTGTCCAGTTTCAGCAGGAAATTGTGCACTTCAGATGTATTCCTGTGTCAGTGGCATTGACATTTCTGTCAGGTGAATGGAAAACATATGCAGTGTATCTATGACATTTACTCTTTTTTTAATGATTACATGCAGATAACCATGTTACAATCAAACTAATATCAGTCACTCCAAAGAAATTCTAAATAGTCAAGAACTTCCATATGGTTTTCTAGGTAGTGTGACATGCCCCTATGGATCTTAAACCCTAAGAAACTAATTTTTCTTCCAGGAATTTTCAGCATTGTTTTGATAGAGAGGGTTGAGACAAGTTTTTAAACTTTTTAAAAACTTTGTAATGAAATACCTTTCTGTAAGTATCAAGGACATCACAGCACCATGAGCAATTGTGATTTTAGGCATGAAGCGAGCAGAAACTGAGAATGCTCATCAACTGTCTTTCATCACAATGAGGTACTTCTTTTAAACACACCAACTGAGCTGTGTCCTATTCTACGGGGTGGGCCATTTATATGGATACACCGTAATAAAATGGGAATGGTTGGTGATATTAAAGTCCTGTTTGTGGCACATTAGTATATGTGAGGGGGCAAACTCCTCAAGATGGGTGGTGACCATGGTGGCAATTTAGAAGTCGGCCATCTTGGATACAACTTTCGTTTTTTTCAATAGGAAGAGGGCCATGTGACACATCAAACTTATCGGTAATGTCACAAGAAAAATAATGGTGTGCTGTAGTTATCAATTGGATTATTTCAGTCGAAGCAGATAATCAATACTTTGCAAAAAATAACATAAACATTAGATTTATAAACACTGAAATATGTTCAAGTTTGACAGCTACCACCAGCATTTTTCATGATATTCACAAATTCTTCAAAAATCCTAAAATATTTCTGGTAATGACATCAAACAGTAAATAGATCAAAATAAAGAGAACTTCTGCTTTCATACATATACATTTTCAAAGAAAAAACAACTTTTTTTCTATCCACACTTAATATCCTTGGGCAAGATGTTGTCCACAACTTGCTTTCCCATACATACATGCAGTAGCAGCTTTAGATATGGGTGACACGGGCAGTTGCACGGGGCGACATCGTGGTGGGGGGCGGCATCACGGGCATCGGTAAAAAAAAAACGCTCATACTTGTGCTGCCCCGACGTCAGCCAGCGCATATTGGGAATGGTACAGGCACCGATCGGTTTTCAACAGTTTTATGTTAATGTACAATCCTTAATATGTTTTGTGGGGGTGGGGGTGGGGGGGGGGGTGTTCGCCCAGGGCGCCAAACAAGCTAGGACCGCCACTGCATACATGGGAGTATGAATGCGTGTGAACAAATGAATGAATGAGGCAAGTTGTTCAAACTACGTTGAGTGCTCAAGAAGAGTAGAAAAGTGCTATATAAGAACCAGTCCAGTGATCATTTCAATGAAATAAAAAAAAAACACAATTATGAACAAAAACCTAATAAAAACAGACTTGTCTTTTCTCAAAGATAGACAATTTGAGCATAAAACTAATTACATATTCAGGTTTCTTTATCTTCTAATTGTCAAAGGGGGGAGACATTCTGGGGTCTGTGTTCACCAGGAACAGGAGAACCACAAAACAATTAAGCATGACTGCATAAAAACCACATACAGAAGCTGTAGTGGGCAAGTTCTAACTTCGCTGGCTGACAGACAACAGACTTTGAAGTCAAGTTGGACAACAAAAGCTAGATTCAAAAATGTCTACAGATTTGGGGTGTGTCAGGAAAGAGGCTTGTACCGTGTTTCCTTGTTCTTATTAAATGCAGACTAAAGGTCTTTTGTCTGGATACTTCTGGAAGACATTTCCACAGTGTATTTTGTCATTCTCCCTGTCGCTCTCTGCCACGGGTTGTGTTTAGCCAAGTTAATTGGTTGAGATCGATTTTCGCCCTCTGGGGTATGCACACACATCTGCCTGAACATTATTACTGTGGATATAAATGCAGAGAGCAGTGCTGATATTTGTTTGACTGGTGTATGAAGGTTATTTGAGCGTGTGTGTCATGTAACACACACTTAAAGATGAATGGTCTTCTGATTTCCCTCTTTGACTGCCATATTGGCCACTTTTTATTTAGTTTGGAGTCAATATTTCGAGGTTTTAAAAATAATTGTCAAACCATATATATATAAATTAAAGAATGTGCATGTATAGTCATGGTAAATAGATTTCTATTATTCCCAACTATTCATGCTCAAACAATATGATAACCCATTGTGATATACATAGAAATGTATATCACATTCATTCCTTTTGTGTCATGTTGAACATTTATGATATTTTCAAAAGATTTAGTGGATAATTTACATAATTGTAATTAAATAAAGCTTCAAAGTAAATGTCCAAAAAATAGGTATTACTATGATGGCGACCATTTGAGACTTTAATCTTGAATAAGGCTTTAGGCTCCATGCCGATGATGTCATACTACTGCATGGATCTGCAGGTGGTAGTACTATGCCAGTATACACCAATAAGCCTAGTTTAACTTGTTCCAACACATGCCCAACACCTTGTAGGGCGTTTTTCATTTCTCCAGATAGTATGTACAAAATACTGCTGACCCATAAGCCTCACTTTGATCTAGTGGTATTAACAAATTAGCCCTTGCCAAAACTGCTCACCTCTTCAAAACTACCTGTTTCTACCTGCAACTCACATAAGCAGCGCCCACCCAACAATGGATTTTTTCGGACGGATGCCAATAACTTTTGTTTGGAAACTAAGAAAAATATATTAGCTGATATTCTTCAAACTGTGTGATGATTTGGCCTTTTACCGTGAGGACCTTAGAAATCAGGAGGGAGCTCCTTCTGTCATGGTCCTGGGCCGTGTTGGCCCAGTATTCTTAGTTCTCTTGTATTTTTGTATTTTGTTCCCTATTTAGGCCATGTTTCCTGAGTTGCCCTGTTGTGTTGTTCCCTAAGTGTTTTCCCTTCGTGACTCTCACCCCCTGTGTGCCCCTCTATGTATTCATGAGCCCTTGTCCCCTTTCGTGTTTTATTCCATGTTTTCCCCAGCCTGTTATGTCTGTGTTCTCCCCGTGCTCTCTCCTCCTGTCTGAACCTCTGTGTACTTCCTGTTTGACTCTGCCCGTCTCCCGTCAGTGTTATGTTCACCCCGCCCTGTCTCGTTATGGTTATCTGTGTCAGCTGTGTTCCCCGTGTGTTCCCACTTTCCTCGTTAACCCTCTGTGTATTTCTGTCTGCGTCTCCCTCTGTTCGGCGTCGCGTTCTCCCTCATTGTTGTGTGGATTCCCTGTGTCTCCCTACGAATGTTAGTTTATTGATTCCCAGTTTAGTTGAGTTCTGTATTTCCTATGTTCTGCCTGTCAGCAATAAAGCTGCTTTTGAGTTCATCCCCGTGTTTGTGAATCTTGCGATTGGGTCCTCCTCCCGCCTGCCACACAGCCGATCCATGACACCTTCAGGCACCTAACCAAGACGCCTCCTGGGCTCCTCCTTTTGAAGGTTTTCCAGACACAATGACACACACACACACACACACACACACACACACACACACACACACACACACACACACACACACACACACACACACACACACACACAGGCCTGCTATATACCAAGAATTTGTTAGAAAGATTACTCGTCTCTATTGCTTGGGAACCTTTCTGGATCTCTCCCGTTGCTATGGAGAAGACACCCTGCTTGACCTGCTGAGTTTGGAGACGTGAATCGAACTGTAAAGATAAAATGACAAATTGGTTTCTGACCAAAAACAGGAATATTACGAAACATCTCACAGAATGGCTTGTCAAGGTCACTGACAGTATTTCAGTATTTAGGAGATATTAAACCCAGACCACAGATGGATTTTTCAACAAGGTAAGACCTAAAGGGAGATTTCTGAAACTTTACTCCTGTAGTTCAGTGCTGTTTCTTGCCACTGTGGGTTTAGAGCATTACTTTGTTCATATTTTTCAGAGAAAACACAGGGAAACCATTGGATTTGCTATGAGTACTGTAATTTTTAAATTGTGCAGTACACTAAGTAAAGGGCTTTAGCTGGTAACCATGGTGTAGTGTATTTATCTTAATGCCAGGAGAACATGGAACATGATGCTACAAAGCAAAAAAAAAAAAGACATTTGGAAGGTTTTAATAGAACAATAATAGCAATGACACAGGTAAAGAATGACTGAAATAGCAATAATAAAAATAAATATAAAAAAAATCTGTATTGAACTGCATATTAATGGCCTAATCTGTGTGTGATGGTCCACTAAATCACCATCCACAAACCACAAGTACCAGGGTCTGCTGCAGGCAAGACACTATGACACAGTCTTTTGGAGAGACTTGGACAATATTTAGGGTGGTGCTTTTAATTTTATGTCTGATGTGTGTATATGTACAGTTAGTGATTTGTAAAAAAAAAAATATATATATATATATATATATATATATATATATATATATATATATATATATATATATATATATATAAATATAAATATTTGGGAACTAGAATGATCCTGTATACTCTAACACCAGTAATGAATACTCTAACAGACTTAAGTGTAATTTTTTTATAGAAAAGTTATAGACTTCAACTAAATGGGTTTAGAATGTAAAAATATAACAGCTATAACAAGATGGCACCAGTGTTTTCGCCGAGCCATCTCCTCGAGCTTTGTCTACTGTTTGCTTTTCTCAGTGTTATCCTGACGCCTTTGTGCTTCTTCTTCTTCTTCCACCTACTGGAACTGAACTGTGCCCCCTCAATTCTTTGCGCTGTGGTGTATCGACCCCAAAATCTTTTAAGGATTTTATTTTCCAATTTGCTGACCTACTAGAGAGCCTGTTTCTACGCTACGACCGTGTGAGGCAAGTACACTAACAAAGGATTCCCTTGTTCTTATTGACACTTTTAATCTCAGGCAGTGGGTAAGTGAACCAACACATTTAAAAGGCCATTCGCTTCATCTAGTTTTGTCTTATGGTCTGGATATTCGTATAACGGATATCAAGGACGCTGGGATTTCTGATCATTCTGCGGTTATGTGTAATGTTACGCTATGACATATGGAGCTTAATGGCGAGGGTCCCTTGTGCCAGATGCGCTCGATTAATTCTGAAACCATTGCTAATTTCTCTACTCTTTTTACCAACTCTGCCCTCTCTGACTTCATCCGTCTTGTGGATTTATCGGTTGATGAGCTTACCAACCTTTTTAATTTCACATGCTCCTCTATTCTGGACACTGTGGCTCCTCCAAAGACTAAGGATACTAAGTCTTTACGCCAACCCTGGCTGAATGAAACTACCCGTGCTCTCAGGTGCGAATGCCGTCATGCTGAGAGTGTCATGGTCCTGGGCCATGTTGGCCCAGTATTCTTAGTTTGTGTGTTTTTGTATTTTGTTCCCTATTTATGCCTTGGTTCCTAGGTTATTTAGTTAAGATGTTCCTTATTTGGTTACCTCCTGTGTGCCCCTGTGTTTCTGTGAGCCCTCGTCTCTCCTTGTGTTTTATTCCATGTTTTCCCCAGCCTGTTATGTCTGTGTTCTCTGCGTGCTCTCTCTCTCCTCCTGTCTGAACCTCTGTGTACTTCCTGTTTTACTTTGACAGTCTTTCGTCAGTATGCGTCATGTGTTCACTCCTGCCCTGTCTCGTTATGGTTATCTGTGTCAGCTGTGTTCCCCGTGTGCTCCCACTTCCCTCGTTAACCCTCTGTGTATTTATGTGCATGTCTCCATCAGGTCAGTGTCGCGTCGTCAATGTCTTCTCCCCGAACCTGTGTGTCTTTCTGTGTTCCCGCGGTTTTCTGTTAGTATTCCCAGTTTAGTTCTGTTCCTTTGTGAAACCTGCAATAAAGCAGTGATTTTGAGTTCAGTTCCTGTCTCCGTGAGTTTTGCGTTTGGGTCCTCATCTGCCTCCACACAGCCGGTTCATGACAGAGAGGAAGTGTAAAAAGAACAAACTTGAAGTGTCAGTGGAAATTCTCCCTCCATAATTGTTTGTCAAAATATCAGAAGACTGTCAAAGCTGCTAAATCTGCCTTCCCATCAGGTCTTATTTTGACTAATTGCCACAAGCCTCGTGCCCATAACATTTTTAACTCTCTGATTAATCTGTGTGCCATCGCATATAGGAGGCTACTCCGGCCCTTTGTGATTTTTTTTTAGGGTACTTTATTGATAAAATTACAACTTTAAGGGCTCACAACAAGTTCCAGTTTCTAAATGCTCTGCTGTCTTTCAGCAGTTTGAGCCTGTATCTCTTCCGGATGTAAAGGAAATAACTGATCACTTAACAATCTCCAACTCCTCACATGATATTCTTCCTGTCCGTATTTTTAAGGAAGCGCTGAATACTACTGGCCCTTGTATTTTATTTATATTGAATGCATCACTGTCCTCAGGCTGTGTACCGTCTGCCTTCAAGCGTGCTGTTGTTCAACCCGTTATTAACCCTCTCAGGCTCAAATTAAACTTTTTGTTGCTAATGCACAACCAAGTCCTGCAGTGGTACTTCTGAGTAAAAAAATCTCATAAAATTTGTATGTGGGGTAATCAGGTTGTTAGTTTTAAACTGTTGCAAATCTGCAACGCCTGCCTTGAGAGGGTTAAGAAGGCTAATCTTGACTCCAGTGTTCTTTCAAAAAATAGGCCGACTTTCCTTTATGTTAAAGATCCTGGAAAAAGTGGGCTGTAAACAACTTCAGACCTTCTTAGATACCAATGGTATTACTGAAAAGTTCCAGTCTGGCTTCAAGCCTCGACATATTACTGAAACAGCTTTGTTAAGAGTTTTAATAATCTCCTTTTAACCACTGATTCAGGTTGCTCTGTGGTTTCAGTCTTACTGGATCTGACTTCTGCGTTCGACACAGTAGATCATAACATTCTATTATCAAGGTTAGATCAAGTAGTTGGTCTTAAGGGCACAGCTTTATCTTGGTTTAAATGTTATCTTTCAGAGAGGTCGTCAACGGAGCTTGGAAAGAAAAGCGTCTGGACTTCTTTAAGTTGCTTGAAGACGTTTCACCTCTCATCCGAGAAGCTTCTTCAGTTCTAAGAGTCAAATGGTGGAGAGTCCCAGATTTAAGCCCTGTGGGAGTTTCCCCCCCAAGAGGGACAAAGGACCCCCTGATGATCCTCTACCTAATCACATGAGCCAAGGTGTGAAAACGGGTGTGGGTCATAATCAGCCAGCGTTTCGGGTGAGCTCATTGTGAAACCTGGCCCCACCCTATAATGTGATTTCCTGAGGTCAGATGGCCCAGGATGTGAGTGGGCGTTAAGGCGTCTGGGAAGGGATCTCAAAACTGGATTATAGATGGCAGAGAGTTGGTGTCGTAAGCCACCGCCTCTGTTCAAAGATGGTCACTCACAGTGGACATAAATGGCTTCTTTCACTCCTCTTTCAAACCATCTGTCCTCTCTGTCTAAAATGTGAACATGGGCATCCTCGAAAGAGTGACCTTAGATGCAGATGGACTGCTGAGTCTTGTCCCATGGAGGTGGCTCTACTATGTTGCGCCATGCGCTTGTGAAGTGGCTGTTTGGTCTTTCCAATGTAGAGGTCTTGGCATTCCTCGCTACACTGTACAGCATACACCACATTGTTGAGTTTGTGTTTTGGAGTTTTGTCTTTCGGGTGAACCAGTTTTTGTCTGAGCATGTTGCTGGGTCTGAAATGCACCGGGATGTCGTGCTTGTGTTTTGATTTTGATCCAGGTGTCTTCTACATATCTGTACCAGTGGCTGGGTACTCTCCCTTTAAAAGAGCCAAGAGTCTTTCTCTCCACTTCTTGCATGTAAAGGTTGGCTACAATAGGTGACACGGGGGAACCCATGGCACAGCCATGTTTTTGTCTGTAGAAACTAGAGATGGACCGATCTGAAATTACGTATCGGTATCGGTCCGATACTGACGTAAATTACTGGATCGGATATCGGAGAGAAATAAAAAATGTAATCCGATCCATTAAATATCAAAAAAGCACCTCACAAAACTTGCGTAACTCGGCTCATAACCATAGCACATCGGAGCAGTGTCCTCACGTGATAGAGCAGCTGTGTGTATTTGTAGCCTCGCTACCAAACCAGCATTTTATCTCCGAGGAAGTTATCCCAGAGAGAAGTAAAGCAAGTGTATAAGTTCATCTCTGAATGTTTGTAAAGCATTCCCACGTTAAGCTTAACAACCAATATATGGAGCGACTGCCTCTCTCTCTCGCTTTCTTGCTGCTACTTCATGATCAGCTGATCGGCTTTTCTGTCCTGAGTCCGTCTCTCTTGTTTGTTTTTGGCCCACTTTGCACCAGAAAGAGGAAACCAGCAGCTGAACAACAGCAGCACGTTTAAGCTTGATAAGCTGTTTTTAGAATTTATTTAATATTACTTTCTACACCAGGATCCTTTTCTACGTAGCTGACAGCTGGTAACTGTGCAGGGGCGGATCTAGCAAAGTTTAGCCAGGGGGCCCATAAGGGCATGAACAGGGAAAAGGGGGCACAAAGACATACTTTTCTTTCTTATTCTCATTTAAAATGTCTCGCTTTTAATAAATAATTATCCGAATCTTACACCCAAAGTTTTAATCTTATGTAAAATGTATAGAAGTCCATTACTGTATATAGTAACTGTTAAGTCTAATATACACTAGTAAGCTATACTACTTTTTCCTTTGGGAAGATACTATATGTGCAGTCTGCAGTTCTGTTGAAGAAAGATGTTGAATCTATTTAATTATTCTTGAAAAATAATTGATTTCTGTGCATTTTTTTTCCCACACTGCATCAAATTAAAGTCGATTAAGCATCATGAGGTGGAGGTTGGGGGGTGGTTCCCTTCTTTGCTGGGAGTTTGCAACCCTATTAGTTAGGTTGCTTAATATTTCTGCTAAGTGCTCTTTAAATACCAGAATAGGGAGGATTGAGTAGGTTTAAGTTTATTAGATTGATCAGTTTTGCTGAACTATGAAATATTTTGGGTGCAGTGTATTTTTTTACATACAGGTATAACAGAATAGCTTTAGTGTTGTTGTTTATTTAAACCTTATGTATGAACTTATACAAAATGCAGCAACATATTAAAAAAAAACAATTTTAGTGATTAAAAAATACACTATATCGGATTCATATCGTATCGATTTATGATATCGGTATCGGACATAAAAAAGTGGTATCGTGCCATCTCTAGTAGAAACCCTTGTTGTATTTGAAATATGTAGTGGTAAGGCCGAGGTCTAACAGTGTGCAAATCTGATCGGGTGTGAATTTGGTCCTGTCTTCCAAGGAGCTATCTTCTTGTACGTGCTGTGCACCTTCACAGACATATCTTTCAGAGAGGTCATTCTCTGTCACTATGGGGCAATACTCCTCCTCTGCCTTCTCTGTGGGGTGCCCCAGGGGTCTGTTTTGTCTTTGACAACTAACTGATACCCTTGGCCCTCTTGCTAGCTACCTCTCTCTACATTGTAAGAGACCTTGGGGTACTCTTGGATAGCTCCTTCAAATTAGAGAAACAAGTATCTACTGTGGTTAAATCTAGCGTCTATCAGCTATGTCAAATTTCTAAAGCTAAGCCTTTTCTTTGCCCCAAGGACCTTGAAAAGCTTATTCATGCATTCATTAGCTCTAGACTGGATTATTGTAACTCCCTTTATTTAGGCCTCCCTCACTCCTCTCTCTAGCGTTTGCAATTAGTACAGAACGCTGCAGCACACCTTTTATCAGGTGCTAGAATGCATGATCATATTACTCCGGTTTTAGCTAACTTACACTGGCTTCCTGTGAAATTTTGCATTGATTTTAAAATTCTTTTACTCACTTATAAAATCTTAAACAATATCACGCCTGACTATTTAACAGAACTTCTCCATTTTTATAATACTAAAAAAGAACTAAGATCTTCAAACAATGCAATCTATGGTCTAGGCTGAAAACCAGAGGCGATCGTGCCTTTGCTATTGCAGCACCTAGACTGTGGAACAATCTCCCTATTGCCATTCGCACTTCTGAGTCTTTTCCGTCTTTTAAATGTCGCTTAATAACTCATCGTTTTACTCTGGCTCTAACTTAAGTTAGTTTGACTATCATTTGGTTGGCTTCTAAGTATGTCTTGTCTTGTGTTGCTGTTTGGTAAATTTGTTTTATTTTATTTATTTCCTAATTTGTAAAGCACTTTGATCGACGTTGTTTTTAAATGTGCTATCTAAATATATTTTGATTTGATAATGATAAATATAACATTTACAAGAATATTATTTTAATTAAATTATTAAGTGTCATGTTCTACACTCTGATTAGCACTGTTGCTTCACAGCAAGAAGGTCCTGAGTTCAATTCCACTATCAGGCCAAAGACATGTTTAATTGGCAATTCTAAATTGCCCATGGGTGTGAATGTGAGTGCGAATGGTTGTCTGTGTCTATGTGTTAGCCCTGTGACAGACTGGCGACCTGTCCAGGGTGTACCCCGCCTCTTGCTCTGAGACAGCTGGGATAGGCTCCAGCCCCCCCTCAAAAGGATAAGTGGAAGAGAATTGATGGATGGGAGGTAAAATTAGTTGTTGTGAAGCTAAAATGAAGGACACTGTTCTATTTATTTTATTTTATTGCAGTAGAATGTGCTTCATTAGAAACACCCCCAAAACACATTAATGTCTTTTTAACACAATGGAAAAAAAAGGTGTGAGTGGTCAGCTATTTGATCTTTCGGGTCAGTAGTTGTGTGGGATTTGCCGCTCACAGTTTGCCTCTGGAGGTATGACTACTCTAAAGTGGAACTGTGTATCCATGCTTGTAATTTACTTTGGATCTGAGAATACAGTTGGGGAAAGCAGAAAAGATGAATTTTGTTTTTTCTGCCCATTTTCCCCTGTATATGCTTTCACCCTGTCCTAGATCTCTGAACTCTGTGTACTTTTCTCTTTTATGTTTTTCTCTGTCCATATGTTGTTTCCTATCCATTATGTTTCTCTCTCTCAGTCCTCATCTCTCTCCAATTATCTCCATGTATCTGTTTCTTTCTTCCTATGCCCATTCTTGTCATGTTCCAAGCAATTTTCATCAACTAAGGTAATATAATAACTCTTACTATATGAGTGTCCAACAGAATTTAATTATTGATGTTGGAAAATATCCCCTTTTAAACAATGGCCTTCTTTGTAAAGATCAAGTTCTAGACATATCTCAAAGATAAATGAAAAAATATATCACATCTGTCTTTTCTTACCTGTCCACTAGATGGCCTCTGTTTTAACTGACCGCTGCTCCTGTAGCTCATTACATTTTAAGCCCATGTTCTCTGTTGCATGTCACAAGTTGCTGTTCATGAATAATTAGTCTCCCTGTGTCTGACGTCTGTATTTCACGTGTATCAGTTTCACATGATTGCAACTACTGTCATCTTGCTGCTATTCCTGGTTTTGTCTACGGTGTATCCTGTCTCCCTGTGGTGCTTGGGTTACTTGCCAGCTTTTGAACTAATCTGCATGTGACTAATTTATGTGACAGTGGTGTCCTGGGTGTTTGTATTTTCATTCTTAACATTACCAACCACAAAACTATCGTATCATAAGTGAAAAAATGCATGAACACTGGGGGTGCCCACTCGCAGAGCTGATAATTTTAGAATGCTTTTGAATGTGTACCTATGGATGATTAAAAATGGGTTCTAGTTAGACACACTATAGTAATTAAAACCTTATACAAACTAACCATGTGCCACAGAGATGCAGAGGTCTGCAGATTTTCATTTCAGCTGGTTGCCTCAGCAGGTGATTGTAATAATGAGCTGGTCTCTTCTTGCAGGAGTGCTAATCAGTAGTGGGGGTTGACTGAAAGACACAGCTTCTTTGTGCCACATAGTTGGTGTCACTCTGTAAGGAAAGACTCATTCTGTTAAATACCTAGTTAAGAGAACACCAAAATAGCTAGATCACAAAATTGATAGTTGATAGTTTTGTCCCATTTGATGAACCATAATTGGTGATAATTGATTACACAAACAAAAGTCTCTTTCTTTTAATCATTCAACAAGTTCCACAATTTCAACAGCAACTTAACTGAAAGGGACAGGAACTAGTTCACAATAACAGTTGTCTCAAGGCCTTATAGATTGTAATAATAATAATGGATACTTTATTGATCCCCATGGGGAAATTACTTGTTTTTCTCTGCATTTGACCCATTCACTCTGTGAAGCAGTGGGCAGCCCACTAAGCAGGCGCCCGGGGAGCAGTGTGTAGGGACGGTACCTTGCTCAGGGGTACCTCAGGGTAGCCGTTAAGTGGATTCGAACCGCCGACCTTCCGATCATGGGGCGACCACTTTACCTACTGAGCTATCCCTGCCCCAAGATAAAGATACTACAATATTGGTGATGGTGACCAGGTAGAACTCTCTAGTAGAACAATATCACAGAGGTTCAGCAATATTTTGTCAATATTGGAGAAATGATAAAAGTGATATTTGTTTAATATGTCCAAAGGTCATATCCTGATACAAGTGATACAAGAGGTAAGATAATACTGTGCACTGTTAGTATCTGGTAAGACTTCTAGGGACAAATTCACTAGCTGGGCCCACGTCCTCATTTTAGGTTTGACAGCGTTTTAGTAGGTAAAAGTGAATTCTTTGGCATGAATTGAGCTGCGGTTTCAGGAAGGCCTCGAAGGGGACTGGCGATGGCTCCCGGGCCTGGCAGATCCCCATGTACTCCGTGTTTGGAGGCGTGGTCCTGCTCCTGCAATTCCGATACACAATCTCCAGTAAAATAACTTAAAATAATTCCTAACCTAAAAAACTACAGGTTATCCAGGCTTTTGTGTTTTTAAATCAATAGCTTAACCAATTGATTTTTATCATTTGACAGTGGGCACATCTCTATGCTTTTAGTGCTAGACCTCAGTGCAGCAGTTAATAATGTTCACCATATTAAATTAGATACATTAGAATCATTTTTAAGTATATGGCAAAAGAACATGGTTAATCATGTTTAGCCATAATGCACAGCTCTATGTTTTGCAAAAGCAAAGACAAAATATCAGCACAAACACCTCATAAACACCTCAACTGTTGAGCACAGTGGTGGATGAGTCATGATATGGCTTATTTAGCCACAGCACCTTATAGTCATTGGGTCTTCTGTATTCCAAAATATTCTAGAGTCAAATGTGAGGCCATCTGTCTGATAGCTAAATCTCAGCTGAAATTACATCATGCAACAGGAGCGTAATCCCAATAACAGCAGCAAATTTACAGTAGAATGACTTTAAAAAAAGCAATCGAGGTAGTTCAATGGCACAGTCACACCAGACATCAGCCCAACTGAGATTTTTGGTTATACACAGATTCCTATATGACTGAAGTTACACAGAAAACAGTTACCTCAAGGTATTGCTGCTAAAGGTGGATCTGCAAACTACTTAATCTCTGAAAACTAGTGGGTAATGACTCTGACTTTTAGGGAATCACTTCCCATATTATACGAAGATGTACTCAAACTGTTTATCAGAGGGAAAACATGATTTTTAGAACGCTCAAGTCTAACATTAACTGACATAATGTTAAGTAATGTAAAATAGCCAGCTGTCATTGTTGTTGTCCAGCACTTGTCAGCTGCCACATGTCTGATCAACTGACAATAATAGCAATTGTGGCAATATCTGTAATAAATAAGCATGTTTATTCAAATTTCAATGTGTTCGTGCCCTGACTTTAGATGAAAAAGAGAAGGAGAATGAGATGAAAAGAAAGTGAGAATGAGAAACATATGATGAAATGTACAAATCCCACATGGTAACATATAGTTCAAAGCTGCTGTAAGGGGTCAGTTATAAGCAGTGTTGGGACTAACGCGTTATTAAGTAACGGGTTACAGTAACTATGTTATTATTGTGGTAACTAGCACGGTAACTAGTTATTATGCCAAAATCAGGAACGCGTTAGTCGTTACTGGGATTTAGATAGGGTCGTTACTTCATGTGGCGGCTATCGCGGAGCTTCCACAGATTCAGTAACATTAGCAAGTGGTGGAAGCCAGCAGGTGGATGAGAGAAAGGGGAGGCAGGAGGAAGAGAGACCCGAAGCGGCCGCCGGTCCGAGTGTCAGGTGAACTGAACTTCAGGTAAGAAGTTATGACCTGCAGTCTGTCTGGGTCAGATATAAACCAAGTTTAGGTGGAGTTTATTGTCGCTATTCTGACTTTTTCCTACTGCGTACTAGCTAGCATGACGGAGTTTCTATACAGCTGGGTGGGTGCTATGATGTTAGTGATGTTGAACTTTATTTTGTTCATAAGGTTAATTATTGCCAACCGTCCCGTAAAAAACAGAATCGTCTCGTATTCAGAGAAAATATTACGCGTTTTGTATTGAAGTGAAAGGGAGCACAGTTTGTCCCATACTTCAGGTACAATGAAAAAGACACAAAGCTGGAGCTGCACAGCTGCCTCTTCTTCTCCCATTCTCTCCCCCTCCTTCTCCTGTTTCTACTTCAATCATAAAATTGATCAATGATCAGCTGATTGGCTTTTCTCTCTTGTTTGTTTATCGCCCACTTTGCGCCAGAAAGAGGAAACCAGCGGATGTCGTGCTAAACAACAGCAGCACGTATCAGCTGATGTTTGCTGGAGCCACAGCAGTAAAAGCTGTTGGTCATGATATCGGTTTGATTATCTGGTGAGAGGGAAACATGAAGATGAAACCAGTAGATGTCCTTACAGAATCATCAGAGCTGAACAGGTGATGGAGAAACAGCTTTACCTTTTAGGTCACATGAATGAGTTGAAGGGAAGTTATGAACTGTTTCTGAGAGACAAATAACACCTGGATCCTTTTTCTACGTAGCTGACAGCTGGTAAATTTGCAGGGGGGGATCTAGCAAAGTTTTGCCAGGGGGGCAGGTAGGGCATTAACACGGAAAGAGGGGCACAAAGAAATACTTTTCTTTCTTATTCTCATTTAAAATATCTAGCTTTTAATAAATAATTATCTGAGGCTTACAACAAATGATTGATAGATTGCTACATATATACTATCAAAACAGTGTACATCACTGTCACAACAGAGTTTGTTTTCATTCAAAGGCTTTATGATTTTTCCTATAATGGCGAGCCAGCCTGGGCCGATTTTTTTTGTCCCAGTCCAGCCCTGTATGCAGCTCATCTGCAGTCTGGTGTTACCTACATCTTCCTATTCAGAAGGCAGAATTTCCGAGTTCTGAGTACAATCGAAAGCACCACGACTGCAGTTTTTGTGTTGGATGTAAAAAGTACACATGACGCTGTGACGTAGGCTAGAATCATGGCGGCGGTCAATGACGGTCCAGGCGTGGGATTTCTCTCGTGGAAATATGCACATTATCTTTTCCTTTCTATTGGTAGGTGGCACAGTGCACTTGTGGCAAGTAAGCAAGCTAGAAGACTGGCAGTCTTGCTGGGTATCCAGTTATGGAAGCAACACATTAACAAGAGAATTCTGAGTAAAACCAAAATTACTTTCCCTAGCAACTAGTTACTTTGAAAGTAACGAGTAACTTGAAGTAACTGAGTTACTTTTGATAGATGTAACTAGTAATGTAACTAAGTTACTAATTTAAAGTAACTTACCCAACACTGGTTATGAGTGAGTTTTAATTTAAAGCTCACAAGTGGCTCTTTTAAACTATATTTAGATATTTAAAATATTTATCAGATTTCATCTTCTTTTTAGAATTCTCAAGAAACTCAACCATTCTAATAGCATTTTATTAATTTATTCTGTTAGAGTATTGAGGGTTAATGGACTTAGTAGTGACATGTTTTTTTATTCTGCTATTCTTTGTCCTTTATCATTCCTCTTTCTGTCTTACTGAGCTTCTTTCTGCCCTGTTGTTTATTTAATTATCCTACTCTGCACCAAACTATCCCTTTTTTCTTTTTCCACTTATTTTCATTCCCCTCTTCTCTTCCCCACTAGCTGGTAGATTTGGGCCCCTCCTACTACCTCCACAAGCATTTCAAGGCTCATGCTGTCATCTATTTTATTCTGAGGCTTGTTGTAGTCAGCAGGTCTTTCTTTTTTTCATACGGACATTGTATCTGCATTCTAAAATTAATTGAGACTTTGTGTTTCTACAGCGCAAACACAAAAGGATCACTTTAAAATGGTAGTAGAGGGGAGTCATGAAGTGCAGAATTGAGGTATAAAGGTGGAAAACTGTTGTGTGTGTTTTTTTTAATTCAGCTGACATGTTGGATTTCAGCATCTCGTCACAAATATTGATGGCTTTTAGAAATTAAGACAATTGCATATCCTTGCTCTCTTTCCTAGGAAATGTGAAGAAAAATTTGCATGCCTCTGTTTCACACCAAAAGGTATTTATTTTGTCTTGCATCTATATAGGTTAGAACAGCAAAAGGTCTGCCAGAGTGTTACACAAAAGGTTTTAATAGTGCGTTTTTCTGTTCCAAGAAGTGCCATGATGCATTGTGCCATGTTGCCTTATCTGAATGCACTTGTTAGATGACTTTGAAAAGAACAGGCAAACTAGAGTGTGAGCCTGAGACAGGAAGGGGGAATATAAGGTGACAGAAAAGGATGAGCTTCAGGGAGAGAAAGGAGAAAGGACATGAATTGGAGGTGAGAAGAAAAGAGTTGTTTGGGATAAAAAGAGAAAGATTTTTTTTCAGAGAGAAGTGAGTACATCATTAAGAGAATGCACTTTCGCCACCTACAATGAAGTCTCCAATTATATTTGAAATTTGCAAGGCAATGCATGAAGTGTTATTGTTGCTGTTCTCCACCTGGAAATAGACCTTACCCCATGTGATGCTGATATCAATTTTCTGTTTCTTCTGTTGTCTGAAAAACAACAGCAATGAAAATAATTGCTGGTCCTCTAACAAGTGAATTTGTGCACCTCTCAGGCATCATTGTAAAGCTTGTATTGCTACCCTTGACTTGAAGGTGAATGCAATTCATGGATCCTACCACAACACTTCATGGTCATGTGTAAATAATCATTCTCAGTGTACAATGACAACTTTCAAATTGTGTGAAAATGGCCATATACATGGATAGCAACAATTGCTAATTTAATATAATTGCTTTTCCTGTTTGGAATAATGTTAGGTCTGGATGTTCCAGACCTGAAAATGACAAAATCATTGGCTTTTAAAAGGTGATCAGACTTGCAGGTATCAATCATCTGAGTATCAACACCTGGCTGCTATTTACCTTCTTATTCTTATGAAAGGGTAAGAGTTGTACTTATTTTTCACTGCTTCTGCATTTTGGGTTAATGTTTTTCTTTCATTACACAAATAGTGAAATGTATCATTTCTGGTTATTTTTTGTAGTTCATCTAAAGCTGCATTTACCTAATTTTAAGACCTGTTAAGGACCAGATCATTTTTATTTTGTCACCCTGGAATTTCTCAAAGCACAGAATTAGATTTGGGGAAAATATTGAAAAACCTACAGTGGATTTAGAGATCTGAGGTAAACAACACTGATCATAAGTCGCAAAACCTAAAATTCTTACATTTACATACCAAGAAATGTCTTTTGTTATCAGCTCCTCAGAAAACAGAGCCCAACACATCTGTCCAGTCACTCAACAATGCACTCATTAATCAGGAAGAAGCTACTGGAAATATTTCAGATTTAAAATGATAACAAAGGAGATTGAAAAACTGTTGTATTTTGCCTGGAGAAAGATAAATCTGTTATGTAACAGAAATCTATTCAAATGTCAAAATCATTTCACATCATTTACAGCTGACATTAACAGGTGTTAAAGGGGCTCGTAACATTTACATGAAGCCTAATGTTTTTTCCACACTGGCCTTTCAGAGAGCCAAAGTTCCAGACTACCTGAATTTGTAGATGGATGACTGAGGCTACATCATAAAAACCCGCCCATAAGAGAAGGAGACAGATGCAGTGAAAGAAACAGCCAGAAGACAAAATCCATGAGAGAAATAGGGAAGATTTTATGGACAGTGGCTCATTTTGACAGAGACACATTGAACAGTCCACTCTGCACACCTCACCGAAAAGCCCAGAGTTTCAACACCAAAACTCTTAACTGAACTGCCCATTTCTCCAGTTGCATGGACATCCCTGCGTCAGAGTGGGAAAAGTAGTGAATCAGGAAAAGTATAAGAGATATAGGCAAATGAGACAAACAAGAGTTCTTCTACCAGGCAGCTCCACAGTTTGTGCAGCTACAGTTTCACCAGGCAAATTGCCATTTTGGAATTTTTATCTACCCCAAGGAAGCAAGGTTTTTGGTAACGCTTCTGTGCGCACGGGTGTGTCATTCTGTCTGCACACATGATAGCTTAAAAAGCTTTACATGAACTCTGATAAAACTTTGTGTGGTCATTTTTATTTTTCATTAAAATTTGGTTTAGATCCAACAAGGTCTTTGTGTTCAACTGAATGATTTATTGTTCAAAAAATGGCTATTATTCTGAAGTGTGGTGTGTATAGTCAACATATAGCAGTACTGTACAAACACTTGCATTTGAACTTTGACCTCTCCTTTATAGACAATAAAATGCTCTGAAAGCAAAGTAATAATAATGTTATTGCATTGACATCACTTGTTATTGAAATGATTGTGTAATTGTTTGTCATGTAGACTTGGACTTTCACTCCACATGACATTCTGGGTAGAAAAACAAAAGTAAAAACAAAACAAACTCTACAAGGGCTTCAACATCAGCAATATGAAATAGCAGCAATGTGTCATAATTAAAATGCTATCTAAACAGACTGATTAGAAGGCAACAGTAAATAACCACCAGTGTTGGTCAAGTTACTTGAAAAAAGTAATCAGTAACTAATTACTGATTACTTCCCCAAAAAAGTAATCCCGTTACTTTACTGATTACTTATTTTCAAAAGTAATTAATTACTTAGTTACTTAGTTACTTTTTAAAAACACGATTTACAACCTGAAGAGGTGATAAAGCGATAGCGCTTTCAGCCCAATTCTACTTTTTCCGCATAATCCATCATACAAAATGTAATCAGATGGAAAAGTATCTTTTTTAAACTTGTTTTATCAGTTTGAATCTTTTAACTTTTTTCATCAAGCAAAGATTTAATTATATGCAACATTCTCTGAGTTGAATAAATTAGTTTAACATTTAAACCTATTTTCTGCACATTCCAGCACATAAAATAAAATATTTTTTGTGTTTACACTCAGTCTTTCAAATAGATGCAAGTAAAACACAGCAGAAAATAAATAAAGTCAAAGACTCAGCGGTCCTTTTGCTCTATTTTCACCTGTAAAGCAGGAGTAGAGTAGGCGGAGGTTTACCCTGGTGCAGGTGTGCTGCGGTCAGTTGAAGAATCCGCGAGTTTCTCTGTGAATTTCCCATTACGTCGTTGCCCATTCGGTGCTTGTTTAGGGTTTTTTTTTTCGCTGTAAAAATAAGTTTTCTTCCCACGCACAACGGACACTAATGTTTTTGTCACTTTTTATGGAATCAAACTCAAAGTAAGGTCAGTACTTCCACGCTTTAAACGCTGCACACTCATACTCTCTCCCACAATCGATATGTTATCCATTGTTGATCTGCACACAGCTGTTGTCACTAACGGCGCACTCACTTACGTCACTGTCGTGAGACATTCTCGCAAAAAAGATCACGGTTTTAGTAACGCAGTAACGCAGCGTTCCTACGGGAAAGTAACGGTAATCTAATTACCGTTTTTGCAATAGTAATCCCTTACTTTACTCGTTACTTGAAAAAAGTAATCAGATTACAGTAACGCGTTACAAGTAACGCGTTACTGCCCATCTCTGATAACCACTTGTTGTACCAAGGTATGCATTAGAGCAGGGGTCACCAACCTTTTTGAAAGTGAGAGCTACTTCTTGGGTACTGAAGTTTGACACACACACACTTCTCAAATAACAAATTTCCTCAATATAACTTAATTATGTGTTATCATTAATAATTAATGATATTCATCTATGTAAAGACACTAATTATGTTAATTATTTTTCACCATAATTATAAAGAATGCAAGTAGGAAACAAGGTAGGAAACAGATAAATATCAATATGCAACACTTTATTTCTATAAATCTCTGCAAGTATTTACATTTTGAAGTGATCACTTCTACAACATTTTCACTTTCCACTAACAAATTTTAACAAATCATGCACATTATTTTTGTATGTATGTAACATACAAAAAAAAAATCAACTTTCAAATTTTACAGAACGTTTCACCAAATTGGCAGCATTTTAAAGCAAATTGTCACATGTTACAATTAACAAACACATTTGTTTTTCAATAATCAAATTAAACTTTGACATGACACTGTAATGTTGCCACTGAGAACATCTAATATGGCTTTCTTTGTCTGTTAGTGGGAAACCTGGCGTTGCATGCTGTTCACCAGTGTGTTGTAATCTGAGGTATAACATGACACTGCAACTCTGAGTGAGTCTTGCAGATGTGCATCAGAGAGGCGTGTTCTGTCTTTGTTCTTGATGAAGTTCATGTCAGAAAAGGCTCATTCACAAAGATAGGTTGAACCAAACAAGCTGGCAACCTTCATAGCTGCTGTGCCTACACCACTGTACTTTTCTGTGTCAACAAGGCACCAAAAGTTTGGTGCACCTTTGATAGGCTTTGAGGTGGACGTCATTTTGCAATGTTACAATTTTGATTTCCACCTGTCCAGCATCCCAGCTGAACATTGAACTTAGTTGCTCAGCAATGCATGTTGTGCCCACATTGATGAAAGGATTGGAAACGAATGAGACACATGGCTCAAGCTGATCAAGGTCACAAAACCTGTTCTCAAACTCTTGACCAAGTCGGTTTATGACTTGAGTGTACTTTTCTGCAACTTTGTCAAAAGGCTCAGATGCAGAAGCATTGTCTTTCAGCACCATCTGCACAGAGGGAAAGTGCAGCACCTTTTTTCTCTGTAAACGCACAGAAAAGATGCTCATCTGGGCTTTAAATCCATTTAAAGCACTTATGTCAGCAACAGTCTTACCTTTGCCTTGCAGCTCACAGTTCAAATGGTTCAGTTTCCCAGTAATGTCTGTTAAAAACACAAGGTCAAGTGTCCACTCAGTGTCCTCCAGCAGAGATGTGTCTTCCCCTTTGGATTGCATGAACTCCTTGATTTCACCCAAAAGTGACAAAAAACGAAGCAAAATCTGTCCCCTGCGGAGCCATCGGATTTCCGTATGTAGTAGCAGGTCACCATATTCAGCTGACAGCTCCTCCAATAGCACCTTGAATGCTCTGTGTTGTTTAGCTCTGGAGTGGATGCTGTTTATGATCTTCATGACGGGAGTCATGACGTGCTCGATCACCTTTGCGCATAACGCCTGCTGGGGAATGATGCAGTAGTAATGCATGAAGTTTGGGAACTTCTGAGTAAAAATAGCAAGAAAAAATAAAAATAGATGCCGCTTACTGGTAAGTTTTTATGGTGAGCTATTTTTAGAACAGGCCCGCGGGCGACTCATGTGGTCCTTGCGGGCGACCTGGTGCCTGCGGGCACCGTGTCGGTGACCCCTGCATTAGAGCATCTCCTAACAAGCAATATGTCAAGCCTCGCGGCAGATGGGCTACAGCAGCAGAAGATCACAGATCTTTTTTAATGCTATCCCAAATTTAAAAAGTGAGTAGTTTCATTGTAGTCGTGCCCCATTGTTTATATCAAATTTAAAGGTAGCCCACTGACGTTGACTAATGTTTCATTATTAGCCTTTGTATGTCTGTGAAGGGTCTCAGTCATCCAGATCATTGTAGTCTAAGGAGCTTGGAAAGAAAAGCGTCTTGACTTCCTTAAGCTTCCTTGAAGACATTTCACCTCTCATCCGAGAAGCTTCTTCAGTTCTAAGCACAATTGGTGGAGAGTCCCAGGTTTTAATCCGTATGAGTGTCCCAACACTTTTCTTTCCAAGCTCCTTAGATTACACTTTGCACTTTTGCACCTCATGAGGAAAGTTGAATCAGATGCAGTAGACCACCCAACAGGAGGGAAACGGGCAGTACATGAGAGAGAAAGGAAAACCAAAGCAGAATGCAGCACTATAGCGGGTAATATTTATGTTCAAGTCTTCTTCTTTTTAACCATTTGCCATTTAATTAAACTACGGTAAGTTCAATTGACCCTATATAATGCCAATCCAAAAATTATAGCAGAAAAAAAAGGCTAAATTACACTTAGAGTGAGCAGAACTTTCTGAAGTATGTCAAGCATTCCAATAAATCTGCAGTAGAAAAGTGTGAACTTGTTTTCTAGCAGAAAAGGCAGAAATTGATTACTTTCCCAAAGCAGAGAGTAGATAAGTTCTCAGCTGGCAACTTTACTGAGAAATCTGCAGAGAGCTTTCTCTTCCCCTCTCTCCATCTCTCTCTCCAAACAATCCAATAATTCACTGATGGAGTACTTTACCTTGATGCCTTCTGGCTGGAATAAATAGAAAAACAAAAAAAGTACAGTGCAGGAATGATCCAATATTCAAGAGATTTAACGGCTCAGTGCCCAGCTGTGCAAATACTTCTCTTTTTTACTGTAAGGCCAACCAGCACATCTTGTTTAATTTAGCACACATTCTAGCTGTGACCATCTAAACAAAAAATACTGACTTATAATGGCCTAACCATAAGAGCAAGCCATTTCTCTGCAGTGATTTGACCAAGTTTAAAGAGACACAGTACAAAATGTTACATTGGGAACACGGGGCTGTTCATTTGTTGTCTAAAAGTGCCATTTCTGGCTAGTATCTATCTTAGCAATGAGGCAGCGGGAATGTTACATTTGCAAAAGTTCACCAACTCCATCAATCACAGAAAAAGGCCTTAATAATTTGGATGTACTTTTATTCTTCGATGAAGATCTTCAAGAACAAAAACATGAAATCAATTAAAGCAATTACAAGAAACGATTTCAGACATTTTGAAATACTACCACAGTGAAATGCTACAACAATCGCCTAAAACATACTGTTAAGGTCTAAAGTTCTGTAAATTTCGAGATTTATGTATCTATCAGACTTAGTCTTGAAGGACGTCCATGTAGGAAGTGACTAACAGTGAAGTAGCAGACACCATTGAGAGTCAATTATAATCAATAACTAAGAAAAATGAAGAGTAAAATAACTGCTGGTGAAGCAAGTTTAGCCTTTCTCAAATCCAAGGCAACCAGTTGCAACCAGTCCAAATAAGAGTGACGGACTATACAGTTGTACTAAAAGGCACACTGGAGTCTGCAGTAACTGATTCGTTTTTGGAGCCAGCCTTAAGTGGCTACTGAAGAAACTATTCATCATTCAGCTCTGGAGGTATTCACTTAAGTTATATACCAATTTACTAACCTCCTCCGTTAAAGGTGTGTTGATTTTAATTCACCTAAAAACAAAAAAGAAAAACCCACCTTTTTATTTTCAGACTGTGACTTTGCTGCTATAGAAAAGATGTCATACATTGTAAAAAGTGTTTGAACTGTTATTAGCAATATGAACATATCTGTACCATTTGGCCAGCAAATGAGTTTAACCTTCTAACATCTAACAGTGTCCCAGTAATCCGTTTCGGGTTATGGTGAATGTTAGGCTCATTTCCACCATTTCATTTGCAATTTATGTGTTTAGTATTTTACGTATTAAGTCAAAATTAACTTGATTTAGCCTAGTGCAATACATTCTCTTCAGCTTAGTACTGTACCTGCATTAGGTGTTAGTGTGGCCAACATCACTGTTGTTTTCTATATGGAGAACTGATTACTTACTCTGGCCAGCCTTGGTCTATTCTTCCATTTGCTCTGGGCGGTGGAGAAACAGTCTCCACGTTTGTGGACCCATGTAAATTTAATGAGTCTGGTGTCATCAGGTGCTGATCCATGCAGCAAAGTTTTGCTCCTTTTTCACCTTTGGAGAAAAGTAAGGACAAGAACTCCAAAGCTTTCCCAACACTATGATGCAAGAAGATTTGTTGCCACATCCATTATTCATGTCAGGGTCCTGGGTCTGAGTGACCCAGGATCCCTGGGCAGTCATGGACTGGTGTTATTATACAGTGGGGCAAAAAAGTATTTAGTCAGCCACCGATTGTGCAAGTTCCCCCACTTAAAATGATGACAGAGGTCAGTAATTTGCACCAGAGGTACACTTCAACTGTGAGAGACAGAATGTGAAAAAAAATCCATGAATCCACATGGTAGGATTTGTAAAGAATTTATTCGTAAATTAGGGTGGAAAATAAGTATTTGGTCATCTCAAACAAGGAAAATCTCTGGCTCTCACAGACCTGTAACGTCTTCTGTAAGAAGCTTTTCTGTCCCCCACTCGTTACCTGTATGAATGGCACCTGTTTGAACTCATCATCTGTATAAAAGACACCTGTCCACAGCCTCAAACAGTCAGACTCCAAACTCCGCCATGGCCAAGACCAAAGAGCTTTGGAAGGACACCAGGAAAAGTATTGTAGACCTGCACCAGACTGGGAAGAGTGAATCTACAATAGGCAAGCAGCTTGGTGTGAAAAAATCAACTGTGGGAGCAATCATCAGAAAATGGAAGACATACAAGACCACTGATAATCTCCCTTGATCTGGGGCTCCACGCAAGATCTCATCCCGTGGGGTCAAAATGATCATGAGAACGGTGAGTAAAGATCCCAGGACCACACGGGGGGACCTGGTGAATGACCTGCAGAGAGCTGGGACCAAAGTAACAAAGGTCACCATCAGTAACACACTACAACGGCAGGGAATCAAATCCCGCAGTGCCAGACGTGTTCCGCTGCTGAAGCCAGTGCATGTCGAGGCCCGTCTGAAGTTTGCCAGAGAGCACATGGATGATACAGCAGAGGATTGGGAGAATGTCATGTGGTCAGATGAAACCAAAGTAGAACTTTTTGGTATAAACTCAACTCGTTGTGTTTGGAGGAAGACGAATACTGAGTTGCATCCCAAGAACACCATACCTACTGTGAAGCATGGGGGTGGAAACATCATGCTATGGGGCTGTTTTTCTGCCAAAGGGACAGGACGACTGATCCGTGTTAAGGACAGAATGAATGGGGCCATGTATCGTGAGATTTTGAGCCAAAACCTCCTTCCATCAGTGAGAACTTTGAAGATGAAACGAGGCTGGGTCTTCCAACATGACAATGATCCAAAACACCAACAAAGGAGTGGCTCCGTAAGAAGCATTTGAAAGTCCTGGAGTGGCCTAGCCAGTCTCCAGACCTCAACCCCATAGAAAATCTGTGGCGGGAGTTGAAAGCCCGTGTTGCTCGGCGACAGCCCCAAAACATCACTGCTCTCAAGAAGATCTGCATGGAGGAATGGGCCAAAATACCAGCTACTGTGTGTGCAAACCTGGTAAAGACCTATAGTAAACGTTTGACCTCTGTTATTGCCAACAAAGGTTATGTTACAAAGTATTGAGTTGTATTTTTGTTATTGACCAAATACTTATTTTCCACCCTGATTTACGAATAAATTCTTTACAAATCCTACCATGTGGATTCATGGATTTTTTTTTCACATTCTGTCTCTCACAGTTGAAGTGTACCTCTGGTGCAAATTACTGACCTCTGTCATCATTTTAGGTGGGGGAACTTGCACAATCGGTGGCTGACTAAATACTTTTTTGCCCCACTGTATGTATTTTTGGTGTTGCTGCTGCTCTTCTCCATGCTTGTAGATGTGAGTATGTGTGTGTGTATGGATGCAGGTGTGTATGTACACTGGTTTACAGGCGCCTTCAAGCCTGGTGGGTGTTGCCCGGCTAGGGGACTGGCCACACCCGAAGCTACACACCAGCCGCTGATCAGGGCTCGTCGGGGGAGCTACTTAGGAGAGTCTTGGAGCTCCCACCGACGCGGGATCATTCCATGAGACTCCACGTTAGTCATCCAGTTGAACTGAGTTAGTGTGTGTATGCCCGCGGTTATATGTGTCCTGACGGCTGCGTCTATTGTGTCCCCAGGAGAAGTGTGGAGCGCCAGACAGCAGCCAGCACGAGGGGTGCTGAGACACGGGAGCGGAGAGCACTGAGACACGGACTATTCACAGAGAGACACGACACGGGAGTCAGGGAAAGCACGGGGATTTATTGTTGTTTGTACCATACACTGTAAATAAACGCACTGTTTGTACATAGAGCACCGCGCCTGGGTCCTCCTTCCCCACACCTCCCACGGTTTGCCATGCCGAACCGTGACAGAATGATCCCGCCACGCATGGACCCAGCGGTCTCTGAGGAGAGGCTCAGGAGGGAGGTTATGGACAAAGTTTACCGTCTATGTGAGTTGTGGTGGGAGCTCCAAGACTCTCCTAAGTAGCTCCCCCGACGAGCCCTGATCAGCGGCAGGTGTGTAGCTTCGGGTGTGGCCAGTCCCCTAGCCGGGCAACACCCACCAGGCCTGAAGGCGCCTGTAAACCAGTGTACATACACACCTGCACCCATACACACACACACATACTCACATCTACAAGCATGGAGAAGAGCAGCAGCAACACCAAAAATACATATAATAACACCAGTCCATGACTGCCCAGGGATCCTGGGTCGCTCAGACCCAGGACCCTGACAATTCATCTGTTATCTTCAAGCTAGCTTTTATCCTTGTCTGTGTACCCATGACCAGCTTCATGAAGTACATGGAGGATGTGTGTTACTGGATATAACGATTCAAGGTGGGAAATGATGAACAACAATGTAGCTAATGAATGTAAAATAAAGCTTGAGAAAAAACTATTTAGACAAAAATGTGTGGCTATATTTGAAGCATGTCTTCCATCTCTGCAAACTCAACATGGAACCATAAGTTCCAGGTGTCACAGTGGACTCATTTGTCAGTAGCATCATCTGCTGGGCCAAATGGGATCACTTTCTGGCAGATGGTATGGGGACTCCCAGCTTGTAGAGCCAGAGGTGACTTCATCCTCCATTTCTCAGTGTTACCTACACATCTTTGATAATCCATTTTCTGTGCTGCAAACTTTAGTTTAGGGGAACTTGTTCTCTTTTATAGTAGTACATCAGGGATCTGATGTTTGGATTCAGTAACAAAAGCATTCCCAGAGGGCTTATATTTTAAGGAAAGGACACTATAATAGTTGGGAGAGAGGACCAATAAGCTAATGATCTTCAAGAAGCAAGAACTTGGCATCAGTGCAGATCAAATTGTCCTCAACAAAAAGCAGTCTATGGATAAGTCAGGCTCAGTGAGCAGCAGCCTTAAGCTTACTGGCTGGATGTTTAGGGGGAAGAGAAGACAGAAAATGACTGAAAATAGATGGCTGGGATCCCTCTCATGTTATGATTTTTGTGTCCTGTAGTCTGTGTCTATGGAGGATCACTAAGGGATCATTAAGGGTCATCTGATCCTACAAACAATAAATATCACAAAGGAAAGTTTTAAACTTTATCTTAAAAGTAGAGCTGGTGGAGATGCCTTCCTCCCCCAAGTGAGTGGCAGGCAGTCAACATGCAAAGAAAAGCTTTGGAATGTCCTTCAAGACATCTGGAAAGCTTGTCAGTTCAGGCTAGGTTCAGGCCAAATATGGGCATTCAAGCATGATAGACTTAAATACTCTGTGTTTCCCTTATGTAGAAGTTCTATGTATGTATGTGTTTCAATAAATTGCTTCTGAAAAATATGAGAGATAAGGTTTAAGTTATGATTTTTTTTGCACAGTAGTGCAATTCTTAAAGCAAAAGGAGATAAAAAGAAAACATTTTAAAAGAACTTGTCACTGTGCATAGCTGCCATGACTACTCATTCCACTGAGGCAGGAGATCAAGAACTGTTTGCGTAGGGAAAATCCCAGGCTTAGTTGAGTATAGATGCTGAAAACTTTCTCAGGTTTGAGACCCACTTAAAAGTAAAATGAAATAGACCTTTTTTTTTTTCATTTACTTTTTTCCTTATGAGTCAAAATGTCATGTCAAAATTCCAAAGTTTTTGTAACATGAATTTACTATAAAACATATTATTACATTGTAAAATAAACATCCATGCACATGCACAGACAGGCACAGACACATGCACAAAGACAAATATATATGATTGCACACACTAAGGGACCTTGCAGCACAGTAGCTGAGTAAAGCTAAGTCAAAGTGACAGCTTCTTCTTTTTCAGTCACAATAAATGTACTAATATCTGCACTCTCAGTCTTGCTGTATCTCTCTCTGACCTCTCTGCTATTCAGAGAAAACAAACTAATATTTATGGTCTCATTCTCATTTCACACACCCCCACCCATTCTCCACCACATGCACTACCACATGTGCTAATATTCATCAGTCCTTCTTTGTTTATGTTATAATATTTTGCTTTTTTCTTTGGGTTTATTTCTCAGTTGCCATGAACTCAAAGAAGATTTTTGATGTAATTTTGCCATACAACCAACATGCCCCTGTGGGTGACAATGTAGGTCCGGTCAATAGTCCATTACTTTGTTCCAGACCGGACAATCATACTACTGAAGATTACAAACTAAAGCACCAACCCTTTGTTGAGAGATTCATTGACGTTAAGGCATCCTACTTGCTTTTAACCATCACCAGTCCAAAACCCCTACTATGAGTGCCAACATATTCTCCCACATTTATCTCATACTAAATTCTAAATTCTTAACCCTACACTAAGTCTTAACTAAACAAGCACATCTTTGAAGTGGTCTAAAAAGAAGTTTGTGCTGGCCAAAATGTTTTGACTTGATTTAAAACAGGCAAAAAAAAAAAAAAAAAAAAAAAGATTTAAAACTTTTTTTCCATGTTTTTATTTTAACAATCATTTTAAAGCCTTTCAGTTGGCCTTGAAGCAATGCTGGAAAATTATCAAGTGACTAAGGAAGGAAAGGGGATCTGCTAATTATCAAACTGTCAAAAGTGGAGATTGGGTACTATCAACTGAGGACATAGGTGGTGAAAGAAAGATTTTCTCAATTCTCTGAAATGCCTTTTTGTAGAGAAAGCAGTGTCTAGGGAATATCCTAGACATGGCTGAGCAGCTGCATCCAAGTCTTACATCACCAATAGCAATGCAAACACTGCCACTGAACTCTAGAGCAGTGGAGGTGTGTTCTCTGGAGTGATTTCGTCTGGCAATATGACGGATGAGACTGGGTTTGGTGGTTTCCAGGAGAACTGTACTTGTCTTACTGCAATGTGCCAAGTGTAACGTTTGGTGGAGGGGGATTATGGTGTGGGTTGTTTTTCAGGAGTTGGACCCTTAATTCCAGTGAAAGGAACTCTTAATGTTTCAGCACACTAAGACATTTTGGACAATTTCTTGCTCCCAGTTGGGAGCATAATACAATTTTTTTTTATTTAACCTTTATTTAACCAGGAATGTCCCGTTGAGATCAAAAACCTCTTTTTCAAGGGAGTCCTGGCCAAGAGGCAGCACATTGCCAAACAAATACATACGAACAAAGTTAAAAAATTACACAAAACAATTACACATTATTGAGGCAGTCTGTAGGCCTTTGAGTTTAGTTTTAAAAACATTTAAAGACAACAGTTCAGTCAGTTTCCAGTCTTTCTGTAACAGGTTCCACGAAAAAGGCGCAAAGGGGAAGGAAACGGTCATCAGCCCAAACGCCATCTGCTGTGTTCTCACCTGCCTCTACAGCACCGTCCCGTTGAGCTCACTGCAGCACTCCTCCCTCCTTGCCCATTCTTCTTTGCAAAACAGCTCCAGCTCAGTCAGATTAGATGAAAAGTGTTTGTGAACAGGAGTTTTCAGATCTTGCCACAGATTCTCGATTGGATTTAGATCTGGACTTTGACTGGGCCATTCTAACACATGGATATATTTTGTTTTAAACCATTCCATTGTTGCCCTGGCTTTATGTTTAGGGTCGTTGTCCTGCTGGAAGGAGAACCTCCGCCCCAGTCTCAAGTCTTTTGCAGACTCCAAGAGGTTTTCTTCCAAGATTGCCCTGTATTTGGCTCAATCCATCTTCCCATCAACTCTGACCAGCTTCCCTGTCCCTGCTGAAGAGAAGCACCCCCAGAGGATGATGCTGCCACCACCATATTCGACAGTGGGGATGGTGTGTTCAGGGTGATGTGCAGTGTTAGTTTTCCGCCACACATAGCGTTTTGCATTTTGGCCAAAAAGTTCCATTTTGGTCTCATCTGACCAGAGCACCTTCTTCCACATGTTTGCTGTGTCCCCCACATGGCTTGTGGCAAACTGCAAACTGGACTTCTTATGGTTTTCTGTTAACAATGGCTTTCTTCTTGCCACTCTTCCATAAAGGCCAGCTTTGTGCAGTGCGCGACTAATCGAAGTCTATTTGAAGAAATCTGGAGTGTGTATAGTCCAAAAAGATTTCAGTCACGTGTTAAAAAAAAACACGATAAAAGCAATATGGACGAAAGCTTGTTACATTCAAATAATGAATAAAGCAGCAGAAAATTACCAGAAACAAATAAGCTCAGTGTCACGGCTCGGGGCAGCGGCCGTGTGAAGAGTGGAAAGGAGGACTCAAATGCAGCACTTACTCAGATGTGAAGGCGATTTATTGACAATACCAAACATAAAGTGGAGATGGCAAAACAGAACTAAGGATGAACTAAACTGGGCGAAACTACACAAAGGAGTGGCAAACCTGAACATGAAGGGAGAACAGCAGGGAGAGCACGCAGGGGATTTCACAGGGTATGAACACAGACGACGCGACGAGGAAAAGAGGTAAACACACACTATAAATACACAGAGAGACGCTGGGAAATCACACACAGGTGGGAGACACAGCTGGACCTGATTAATCTGACGAGACAGGGGAACACTAACACCAGGGACCAATAGAGGGAGCACAAACCCAGAACCCCGTATCTAATTCCCAAAACACAAACCATCCCAAACAGCCACGAATAATAATGAAAGTAATAACAATAGAGAACACCAACACAAAATCACTGAGTCATGGCCGCAGGACCATGACAGTACCCCCCCCCCCCCCCCAAGGGCTGGCCCCCGACAGCCACAGAAACACACCACCAGATCCGGGCGGGCGGCAGGGGGCCCAGGACGGAGGGACCGGGCCATGACCAAAGATGGAGGCCCCAGAGTCCCAAAAAAGGTACACAAAACTCACAGGGGAGCAGAGTCCGAAACACAGTTCAGGTGACCGGCCTGGGGCCCGATAACACAGGAGGCCAGGATGGGACAGTTCAGGAGGCCGGCCACGAAGAAGACCGTGGTGGCGTGCAAAAGGTTCAGGAGGCCGGCCGTGCGGAAGGCAACGGCGGCCACTCAGGCAACGGCGGTCAGGGGGCCGGCCGTGCGGAAGGCAACGGCGGCCACTCAGGCGATGGTGCCTGGCCAGTAGCCCAGCCAGCGGTCTAGAAAACGGCCGTTTAGCTCCAGACCCAAACGAGGCCGGGCCAGGCGAGGCTGAAGGCACGTAAGCCGGGGCCGCAGCAGGCGAAGATGAGGAAGCCGCAGCAGGCGAAGATGAGGAAGCCGCAGCAGGCGAAGATGAGGAAGCCGCAGCAGGCGATGGTGCGGGTGCTGAAGACGCTGCTGCAGGCGATGGTGCGGGTGCTGAAGAAGCTGCTGCAGGCGATGATGCGGGCACGAAGGCTGGACCAGACGAGGATGCGGGCACGAAGGCTGGACCAGACGAGGATGCGGGCACGAAGGCTGGACCAGGCGAGGATGCGGGCACGAAGGCTGGACCAGGCGAGGATGCGGACACGAAAGCTGGACCAGACGAGGGTGAAGCTGGACCGGGCGAGGCTGAAGCTGAAGCTGGAACAGGCGAGGCTGAAGCTGAAGCTGGGCCAGGCGAGGCTGAAGCTGGACCAGGCGAGGCTGCGTCTTCAGGCTGAGGTGTGGCCGTAGCAGGCGGTAGCACTGCCGGTGGTGGTACTGCAGGAGGCGGCGCTGCAGCCACAGGTGGAGAAGCAGCCACAGGTGGAGAAGCAGCCACAGGAGGCCGGACGGGCTCCTCGGACCCCCCAGCTGACGTGGCAGCCGGTGTGGCATGAGGCTGGACGGGCTCCTCGGGCCCCCCAGCTAGCGAAGCAGGAGGCTGGACGGGCTCCTCGGGCCCCCCAGCGGGCGAAGCAGGAGGCTGGACGGGCTCCTCGGGCCCCCCAGCGAAAACAGCCGCAGAACCAGCGGGCACCGGGCCCCCGGCACACACAAAACAAAACCAGGAGGCACGTGGGCCTCTGGCACATATGAAACAAAACCAGTAGGCACATGGGCCTCCGGCACACATAAGGAGGGCTGCAGCTGCGCAGAGCACTGACCCTGCTCAGGCAGTGACAGCCCGGTGCAGTTCACAGCTGGCATCTTGGCCTCCAGGGGTCCAGAGTAAGCTGAGGGCAGTAACCCAGCCTCTGGGGAAGCCCCGGAGCAAGTAACGGTCTCTAATGTTGCCAGCCTTTGAGGAACAGGTCCGTTGTGAAACAGTTTGTCTCCCTGCTCAGAAACAGTGGTGGAAAAACAGTGTGAAAATTGTGGCTTAAGGGAGGCTAACGGTTGAGCTACAGACTGGGAAGCTTGTGGCTGGACACAGAACTGAGCCGGAGAATGGTGATAAAACAGTCTCTCGGTTTTACAGAGGGTTTGTAGACGCCCACTTGGGAAGGGTCCGTTACCACGAAGGTAGGTAAGCTATCCACACTGTCTCTCATCCCGCTCTGAATAGCCCCAGAAAACAAAGTCCCAGAATCCGGGGAAGCCAGAGCATCACGCTCACTCACCGCATCGGGCTGCTCGAAAGTAAATGCAAATGGGGGGCGAAGTCCAAGGTCCAAAAGGAGAAACTCCCGCGGTTCGACCCAGCATTTTGAGTTTATTATGTTTTGGTTTATTTTTTGAATGATCGTTTTGTTCTTCTTGTGCTTTGTCGATTATTATTAGAATTCTATCTTTCTGTTTATTCGTGGTCAGGATTTGTTGTCTCATGTATTGTTTGAGTTTCATGTATTATTTTCTGTCTGCCTCTCTGTGTTGAGTCCGTGTCTTTGAGTAGTGATTCATGTTTCCTGTTTTATTGTGAAAGTCTTTGTCTTATGTTAGTGTGTGCAGCTTTGCTCCCCCTGTCTCGTTAGCCCTGATCTCTCCCAGCTGTGTCTCCCTCCTGTTGCCCATTCCCTCATTACCACCCTGTGTATATAAGCCCTGTGTTTTCCCGTGCTCGGTGTCGCGTCGTACCTTCGGATTATGTCTGTGTGTCTTCGTGTTCAGTGCCTTCGTGTTCAGTTTGTTTGTTTTCTGCCAGCAAATAAAGCTGAGGTTTTTTGAGTTACAATTTAGTATTCGAGTCTTGCGTTTGGATCTTCCTCTCCGCCTGCCCGTGCACCAAGCCCTGACACTATTATGGCTAATAGTACGTGTTAAACTCAACTCAACCCATTGCTTGTTATGAAGATTTCATCAAGCCAACAAAAAAATAGAAACAGATGAGACAAGAGGGAGATGAATTACAAAACTATAATAAGATATATTACAAAAAAAGGACTAAAAAGAAGGGCTGGGATTTTTAGTCACTCTCCTTCAATTAGATTACATTAATAGCCATTCAAATGTTAAAAACCTCTTTCAGACCCAAAAATAGGTCTGAAAAAAAAAACCCCCAAACACTTTCCTAAACAACTCTAGCTGTTACACAGCAGTAGGATCCATGCTGTCTCCAATGTGTAAAGGTGCTGCTAGGTAAATTATTTACATCTTTTGATGTGTCACTGAGATCTTAGAGTTGTCATATTAATCTAGAACCTTTTCCAGCAAATGAGTGAGTCCCTGATAACATATTCACCAATTCCACAGTGAGAACAAAGCCGTCATGGTCCAAATATCCTTTCTTGTGAAATGACAAGAGAATTGCAAGATTTGCTCCAAGTTTTACAGGCAGCTTTGGGTTTTTTTTTTTTTTTGCTTAAATGCGTTAATATCTGTAGCAATGGCAGCATTTCAAGCAATGTACAATTGTCTACATTGATAAAGCTGAGGGAGTGTGTCTGATTGCAGGGCTATATGCAGATCTATATCACGTCTTGTACTATTGTTCCACCTTGATCTCACAGGGTTAAAACAGTTTTCTGTGAATAGTTATGAGAAATATGAGTCACTCATGAGCAGAACTGAAAGGAAGAAGGTAGAAGAATCTACCAGTGATTTCAAGACTCCTCTAACAGGGATGCAGCACTCTGGAAACTATCTATTGTGCATAAAAGAAGGAACATAAAGTGTTGTGATGTCATCCATTGGTTAACATAGTCCTGTTATGAAGCCTCAGGCTTAGTGTTTTCAGTATAGCTATGGGGCAAAAGACTGTCGAAAGGTAAAAATAAGAATACAAATCCTTAAATGTAAATGTTACATGCTGTAGTGCAATGTGTGTGTGTACCGGCTTTCACTATCTTGGTGAGGACCAAAATCTGAAATTTACTATACTTGTGGGGACCAAAATCCCAGTCCCCATGAGGTTGAGGGCATTTTTCAGACTCAAAATGTGGTTTTAGTGTCAGTGTTACAATTGGGCTATGGTTTGGTTTAGTGTAAGGGTTAGTGTTAGGCATTCATTTTTGATGGTTATGGTAAGGGTAAGTGGCTAGGGAAAGCATTATGTCAATAAGATGCCCCCACTAGGATAGCAACACCCGACATATGTGCACATGTGTTTGTGTATGTGTGTTTCTCTCTCCCTTTCTCCCTGTCTCCAGCACATACTGTAATCATACAGTCATTAGCCAACCATAACCTGTTGGACTTACTAGGAATAAACACCTCCCTCTGCAATTGGATCTTGGATTTCCTAACTGACAGGCCCCAGTCTGTCTCCATAGGAAATAAAACCTCCAAAGTCCTTAGACTGAGTACAGGATCATCGCAGGGCTGTGTGCTCAGCCCACTGCTGTTCACCCTGCTAACAGATGACTGTACTGCACAGCTCAAATTGCATCATTAAGTTTGCAGATGACACAACAGTGGTGACATCAGAGAGGATCACTGGAGGCCCTCTCACACCCATCTCCCAACTCTACGACAGACACATCATACGACGTGCGATCAGCATAGTGAAGGACACTTTCCACTCCTCACATGCACTGTTCTCCCTCTTTCCATCTGGCAGACGGTTTCGCAGCATCAAAACCGCAATGACCAGACACTGCAAGAGCTTCATCCCCCAGCAGTCAGAGCCCTCAACTCAATACCACCATAGGACCAATATACACATACACCTTTACAAACACCTTACAATACTCATCAAAAGACTCAAAAACAACAAAAACTTACACAAATCCACCTGGGAACAATATGTTTAATTGCACACTCAGTCACATAGTTACTGAACACACATCTAAACTATACTACATTTGCACATTTTGCATATTGCACGTCTTTGACAATAACTTGAACCTGGTATTCAATACCTACTGCACAATCCACTTTGTATTGTCTCTGTCCTGTCTTTGTTTATTGTACAGTTAGTATTGTATAGTTATCATCATAGTATTGTATAGTTAGTAATTAGTACCTTTTATCCCTTAATTTTACTGAAATTTGTCATGTTATTTATTTGTAATTTCTAGTTTTATATCTCTTTGAGATATATCTTTTATATACTTATAAATGCACCATGGGGGGCTTGGGGTGAAACAGAATTTCGGTACACTGTATACTGTGTATTCTGTGTATTTTACTGTATTGACAATAAAGCTGTTGAATCTAAATCTCTCCCTTTTGTGAATAACACCATAAACTCATTGATAAATTGTTTGCTGAGCGGACAGAGCATGAGAGCTAAACACCATTTCCTACTGACGTCTATACAAACCCTTGTTGGGAATCAAAAACAATACAGGTGTTTTGACAAAGCTACACCTGTCTTTCAGTAATATTACATATATTATGGTGGTTCTTCTATAGTCTGACTTAAGAGAATCCTTGGACAATATAATTGACTCCCAAAGACTGCCCCAGATGTGTCTGTAAGTGCATGATGAAGAAAATAATGTGTATATAGAATAAGTACAATGTGAATACAGTAGGTGAGCAAACAACAACTTTAATAGTGTAATTAAATGGTCTCTACTGATCTTTTCAAAAATTCTGTGATATAACTAATTTTTTGATGAAATACTTGTTGGTAAAAAAAATTAAAAAAATTAAAAAGTACTTATAACTGTAACACAGATTATTTTATAATTGTCAAGTGTTTTTTGTTTTGTTTTTTTTCACAGTAAAGATGGATAAATTAACCAAGCACACATCAAATATATCTCATTCTGAACAATTTTGACTTCAGATGATCAGGGTCATTAAATTCTGGAAGGTTAAACTGCTCCATTTTTATGCCCCCGTTAGAGGCTTTTTTAGGGTCAAAGCTTTCTTTTAGCGTTACAGTTACAATTATAGTCCAAGGTAGGGTTAGCTGTGTGGGTATGTGTGCCCCTCTCTTACACACAGAGTGGAGCAGGCAGCAGTTGCTCTACTGCAATATTAGAACCACTCATCCAAATGTCAGATGGAACACCATACTTACTTACCCTACAAACTACAAGTAACAAACTACTGTTTTAAGCTAATAAAAAAATGATTGTAATGAGAGGCAAAGAACAAATGGACAGAGGGATGGTCAAAGAGATACCTGAATCACTAGTAAGATGAACAGATTCTTATGACTAAAAAAATGTTGGTTTATTTTACACCCTTTTTATTATTTTACAAATCACATCCAACTATGTCATTTCCATTTGAATATTTAACTGGAAAATTATTTGTTGATATTCACTTTCTCCTGTTCACCGGTTCCCTATGTGTTTTACACATATGTTTCACATATGTGCACTGGTCAGTGAAACCTTAATGGCTATCTTACGTGTAAGTAAACAGTAGTTCAGCTGTGGACTCAGTTGCAATGCAGATGGTTCCTAAACTACAATTTACTATATACAGTTTGACTGCCATAACCCATTGTAACACTGACTCAGGCTGCTGTCACACTATTAAATTAACCCATATTTCTTATGCCATATCGTAAAAAGTGTGTTGTATCAAAAACATAAACAAAGCCTGCAGGTGGGTGCAACTACTCAAGCAGCAGATGGAGCAGTGCGATTCAAGCATGCTTTGGTCTGGACGCAAACACAACAGTGGTTTATTTAGTTGTTTGCTAATTTGTTTTAACTTCAGAAAATCAATCACACACCTACGTCTCCATGACAGTGCTTCTACAACCATGTGGTTATGTTTGGACACAGCATTGCCTGGAGCTGAATACAATCTATTAAGTCTAATTGTTGAATGTTGCCATTGTGTTTCTTAAATTTGTACAGTCTTAGTTCAAGCAGTAGGATCAAAGCCATTCCTTTGATCCTGACCACCTCTCCAACCACTCTGTGCTGGGGGAGGTTTTATTGTAGATACATCCTATCTGAAAGATCTGTTTTATTTGATGTAAGCTTCCTGGGTTTACGACCCTTTGGTCAGCAGGAGGTCTGACACACACACACACACACATTCTCACATAACACACACACACACTTACAGAAGTTCACACATATAAATAAAATGCTTTGTCTTAGAACCAAGGGGGCGTGGCTTTGTTCTGACGTGTTTTGTGTGAACTGTCTCTCAATAAAAGGTAGCAGGAGGAGGTCAGATCTGGGGGTCATTTTCGTGGTGGACACAGACAAGGCCTCCAGACAAGGCCTCCCTTGCGCAAATAATCGATCGATCGACTGTCTTGTTTTCTTCATGATGAATAAGTCTCTAGAATTAGCGGGGTTTGTGGAAACACAGACCCAACACAATCACACTGTGTTCATACGCTTAATGTGTTATTTACCCCCATCCAGCACAGACTATTCACAGCTTTAAGGCTCTTTTAAAACCTTGAATAAAGTTTTTAAACTTTATGGCCCTAGGATTGTCAATCAAAATAATACTTATGATGCACAGCTAGAGGCAAACGCAGGAGTCTTCAGAAATTAAAAAGAAGAATCGGTGGCTACTGGGTGACCCTTCGTCTGGGGATCCTCAGCCCTTCCCATGAGGGTGGCACAGATGCCCCTCCGGTGGTCCTCCTTGGGCTCTCGCACTCTGGGGCCTCTGGATGTCTGGGGCCTGGATCTCCTCCATGCCTGCTTCATGCCCTGGGGGACCGGGCTATGGCTCTCTACATCCTCTTGCAGACCATTACATGGGGAAACCATTTGAATACAAGCGCGCTGATCCACACAGGTATGCACACGGGTGTTCACTGCTCGTAGACTTAAATTACACCTTTCTTGGCTGCTACTTCAAAGCACATTGTGCGCTGACTGTCCTGCGTGCTGCACAACAACATTGAATATTTAGTATTTACTGCTGTTTACACTTAGCTAGATTAATGCGATGGTGTTGTGTTTAGAAAGTTGCTTTGGTTTATTTTGCTTGTTTTCTATTCTTTCTCTCTCAAGAGATGATCCAGGAGATTTTTTTTTTATTCCCCCTTTCTCACTGTCCCTCTCCCCTTCTGTTTTTCTTTTCCTTCCTCTTTCTTTCTCCCTTTCCTATCCCTCACTCATGTCTGTCCCGTCTGTAACAACTAAACATAAAATAAAATAAATAATAAAAACAAAGGTCGATCAAATGGACCAATACGGCAATGCCACGATGATCCATTTGGCAAAATAAATCCATTGGGTATCCTTGTTGGTCCTCAGACAACAATTCTGACGGCTAAAGAACCAAATGGGACAGGCAAAAAAAAAAAAAAAAAAAAAAAGAAGAATCATATTAACTGCTCAAAATTTGCTGGATTCACTTAATAGGGCTAAATAATGATGACCAACATCCACTGCAAGTTTGATGAATTCTTAAATGAATGCAAGATTACCACAAATCTGCAACTTTTAATGCTGATATGCAGAGATGTATATCAGGAATGCGTAATCCATGTGATTTAATTTATTTTTTGCTGTGTTTTACTTGTTTTACTTTACAAATTAAAATAATTACTTGAGGAGCTGCGTGACCAAGTGCTAATGCTAACACCAAACAACTGTCTACGGAACATAAATTAGCACGCGTAATACAGCATCTAATTAACTGCTATTAAACAACACAAAAGTGCCAAACAATAATGCATACTCACAGGGAATGCCTTTTTATCAGCCTTTCACAGCATAAATCACAGCATAGATCACATTCAGTCGATTGTCTGATTCTTTCTTACACTTCCCCCGTCTGCACACGGACCATGCCTTTCTATTAAAGGCCCAGTGCACTAACCAAACAAATCAAACATGTACAAATTTAACAATAGTCAGAACACTCCCCGCCTGGTATCTTAGGGATACCACAACAGATATCTAAACATCACTAGATAACAGAAAAACCATTTCAGAAATGGGTCTATAATAAGTCTTTTTTTTTTTTTTTTTTTTTTTTTTTGCCTGTACCGTTTGGCTCTTTTGTACGGTGGCCCCTAGAGACAAAGCACGTACAAACTCCAAAACACATGCAAACTCCAAAACACGTACAAACTCCAAAACACTTGCAAACTCCAAAACACTTGCAAACTAAAAAAACACATGCAAATTCCAAAACACGTACAAATTCCAAAACACTTGCAAAATCCAAAACACTTGCAAACTAAAAAACACATGCAAATTCCAAAACACGTACAAATTCCAAAACACGTACAAATTCCAAAACACGTACAAATTCCAAAACACTTGCAAACTAAAAAAACACATGCAAATTCCAAAACACGTACAAATTCCAAAACACTTGCAAAATCCAAAACACTTGCAAACTAAAAAACACATGCAAATTCCAAAACACGTACAAATTCCAAAACACGTACAAATTCCAAAACACTTGCAAAATCCAAAACACAACGGAAGTGCTCCAGGACGCTAGGGGCAGTGTTGAGCTCGATTTGCAAAATAAACGGCAAGTTTGTCTGTATGGGACGGTCTAGTCTCCGTCGCGCTTCCCAGGTTGCCTAGCAACCATGATACTAACCGCTGGAAACGTGTCATACAACTTGGTTTGACAGAAATGAGGGAGAACATATTTTGTTCATTTGTTTGTTTGTTTCTACAAGAGCTTTGTGTGATTTGATAAGTATCTGAGGCTGAGACCACAGGACAGTAAAACATGATTTTTGGGCTTCATTTCTGTACTGAACAGTTATTTCAAGATTAATTAGTAAATAAGAATTAGCTGATGTTGTTCATGAGACTAAAGTCATATCACTTTGGTAATGTAAATATAATATGGCCAATATTATAGTTATTATATTAATCATTATTAGCTATTACAGCAGTGAACATGAACTCTGTGTCAAATACTGAGCTTCAGTACAGATTCAAGTTGCAGTTATTTATATGTCTTATCACCTTAAATCTTCACTCAAAGACAAGTATCTTTGACAGTGCATATATAGGTGTATCATATATAAGAGACAAATGTTGTTCCTTCATGTTGGCATTACTAAATTTGGCTCATTGCTTACATATATTTATAAAAAGAAAATGTACAAGCTGTGATAACTGTTTCTGATAAAATGAAGAGTAGACTGATATATGAAATATTCCTTTATTGGGTGAGAAAATCAGACCATGTCATAACTGCTTTAAGTCATACAGAATAGATATCAGAGCCTTAAACAGGCTGGCTTCTGCTAAATGGGTCAAACTGGGCAGAAAGTCTACAAACACATAACATCCTTATAGAATATGATGTAACACTATAGATCAACTTACCTCAGAATATATAAAGCATATAAACAATTACAGCAATATGATGCAACAAACACAGCAGTGCTACTGATCCAAAATACTCAAAGCTTCATAGAACTGGAACAAACATTTATTTTTAGGTCCATTCTGCTGCTGATACATACTTTAGGTTTCTGAATATTACACTTGTTGCTGCCTTTCATAGTGTGTAACTTGAAGGCCCTGAGTACTTTCTCCCACACTGAAAACACTGGAATGATAAAATTATTTGAACATTACCTAATAAGACTGATTCAGGACAGACAATTAGTTATTTTAAACTTTTCTAGCAGTCCTTCACAAACAGGGAACAGTCTGTCTATTCTCTCCATCTGTCAGCTGCTGCTGGCTCTTCCTCCTCCTCTTCCTCACACACTGCTGAGTTTGTCCTGGTGGATCATCAGGGGTGCAAAGCCTCACAGATGATGTGCAGCAGTGGGTCCCTCAGTCTGTCCTCACTCTCGACACTTGCAGTTGTCACACATGGAAATCAAATGTGTGATAAGCTGCAGGATTCAAACACAAGTGTGACTTATAAACACATGTTCATACTTTTATTCCACAATCAGAGAGAAAGAAACAGAGAGCGAGTGCAGGACAGACAGGTGAAAGTCTCAGGTGTATACACTGCTACAAAACAGCACAAAAGAAGGAGGATTTAGTGTTTGTGTTATTATGTATGCATGTGTAATGTGTATATATAGACACGTGTGTGTGTGTGTGTGTGTGTGTGTGATTTACATTGCTGTGCTTGAGAGCCACCATCTACCGGAACCAAATTCCCTGTATGTGTCTGCACATATACTTGGCCAATAAACACGATTCTGATTCTGATTCTGATTACGAAACAAGAAGAGTTCCCAGATGGTGCAGTGGACACATGTGTGACTCCTGTGATTAAAGCATCTTTCTTTCAGCTTAACAAGTGAACCGTCAGCTCGTTCAAACACACGTTAAAGTCAGTTTGGCTCGACACCACCAAACAGAGGCAGCAATATAACATAGCTAACATTAACAGTGCAGTGAATCTTCCTTGTGCTGTGATATTCAGGACTGCAAACCGAGCAGCATCACTGACTTTCAGCTTGTTGTGTTTGTGGATATATGACTGACTTTAATTATCCACAAAATCATCACAATCTCTGTAAGATTAAGGTCGACTATATATATATTTTTTTTTTAAAGTAAAGGCTTTAAAACCAAGTTAATTCTGAAAGTACAGACATGACTAATGTCACATAACTTTCCCGACATGTGGCCAACAATAATGGTTTAATGTTCTTCATTAAAAAAATATTTGCGCATAAATAAGTGACATAATATTCAGTACTTACTTCTGAAAGTTTACTCTTCCTCCGCTCCGCTTCCACCGTTTTTTTTCGGCAAAATTATCCACACCACCACCGCACTATGAAGTCTGGGATATGTTGGGCCATGAAGGCTACACCGACCCATCCTTAAAATTCAGGGAAATTATGGACGCATTTGAGGGCCGCATTTCGAGCAGCCTTTGAATTGGGAAAGCCTTCTCTTGTCGCTGTGACGTAATCGGCCTTAAAATGCGGCCTTTAAGGCTGCAAACCCCAAATCCGGTCATTGGTACTTCCTGGCTTGTGTACTTACTAGATAACAAAAGCTCAACACTGCCCCTAGCGTCCTGGAGCACTTCCGTTGTGTTTTGGAATTTGCATGTGTTTTTGAGTTTGCAAGTGTTTTGGATTTTACAAGTGTTTTGGAATTTGTACGTGTTTTGGAATTTGTACGTGCTTTGGAATTTGCATGTGTTTTTGAGTTTGCAAGTGTTTTGGATTTTGCAAGTGTTTTGGAATTTGTACGTGTTTTGGAATTTGTACGTGTTTTGGAATTTGCAAGTGTTTTTTAGTTTGCAAGTGTTTTGGAGTTTGTACGTGTTTTGGAATTTGCAAGTGTTTTGGATTTTGCAAGTGTTTTGGAGTTTGTACGTGCTTTGTCTCTAGGGGCCACCGTACTTTTGCCATCAGAATTGTTGTCTAAAGGCAAAGAAAGATGCCCAACGGATTTACTTTACCAAATTGACCATCCCAGCCTTGCCGTAATGGTCCATTTGATTCACCTTTTATTGTTTATTTTATTTTCACTTACTGAATACGGGACAGACTTGACTGGGGGAAAGAAGGGGAGAAAGAAAGAGGGAAAGAGAAACAGCTGAGAAGAGGGACGGGGGAGAAAGGCAAAAGACAAAAACCAACAGAATGAGCAGATGACGCGCTTTTTTTTTTTTTTTTTTTTAAAGGTTCCTCCATGTAATGATCTGCTAGAGGGTGTGGGGGGGCCACAGCCCCGTCCTCCAGGGCATGAAGCAGGTATGGAGGAGATCCAAAGGCCCCCAGAACACAAGAGACCAAGGAAGACCAACAGAGGGGCAGCCGCGCCACTGTCCCAGAAAGAGCTGAGGAGAGTCCCAGATGAGGGCTCACTCAGCAGCCGCAGAGCAGAAGCCAGGGGGAGTTGCAGTGACGCGCCCGTGAGCTCCGCCGGCAGCCAGCCGTGCCTGAGTGACCGAGCCCCAGGCCGAGAGACCGGGGGCACCCCACCTCCGAAGTGGCCCGAGCGAGCCCCAGGCTCCAGGCCCCGATAAGTCTTAACATTCCCCTTGGAAGCAACTCTAACTTCGGCCTTTCTGATAATTCCATCTTCGCTCGCAACTGTCTTTTCGATTACGCCCATTGGCCACTCATTTCTTCTTGTTTGTTTGTCCTTGAGGAGAACGAATTCTCCCTGTTTAATGTCAATGTTCTTGTGGTGCCACTTTTGACGAATTTGGAGGCTGTGCAAATATTCCTTGCGCCATCTGCTCCAGAAGGTGTCTGCAAGGAACTGAACCCGCTTCCAATGGCTTCTGAGCATTTCTTTGGGTCCTACATCATCACAGATGGTGGGTACAACTCCAGTCTTTTGTGTCAGCAGCATCGCCGGTGATAGAATGTGAGGATGTTCTGGGTCTGATGATACTAGCAACAACGGTCGTGCATTCAGTATAGCTGTGACTTCCGCAAGAAATGTGATCAAGATCTCATGAGTGAGTTGAACACGACCAGTTTGCAGCAGCATGTTATCACTGCATTTCGTTGCCCTGTACCTGTGCATGTGCAATGACAATAAAGTTGAATTCTATTCTATTCTATTCTATCAAGTATTCGCCGTGCTAAACCAATCATCCGTTCCCATACTCCCTCCATGTGGGAAGAATGGGGAGGATTGAAAACCCAGGAACACTTCTGGTCCTGCAGAAAGTGTTGCACTTTGTCCTTCTCTGGTGCATTTGTGGCCATCTCTTTGTGAGCACCAATGAAATTAGTGCCGCAGTCCGAGCGCAGTTGTTTTCCGGGTCCTCAGAGGGCGAAGAAATGCCTCAGTGCATTAATGAAACTTGAAGAGCTCATCTCCTCCACTAGTTCAATGTGGACAGCCCTTGTTCACAGGCACGTGAATAATATTGCCCACCGCTTCCTGTTTGCTTGTCCACCTCTTGTACGCCTTGTAGTTACTTCCCATGGGCCAAACATGTCCATACCCACGTAAGAAAAGGGGGGCTCAACTTGGAGGCGATCTACGGGCAAATCACTCATTAATTGCTCCTCAAACTTCCCTCTCAGCTTCTTACATGTCACACATTTACTTATGACTCTGCAAATACAGCCTTTTCCTCCTACAATCCACAAGCCACTTTCTCGGACAGCGCCCTCTGTAAAATGCCTGCCTTGATGGCTTACTTTCTCATGGTGGTGGCGCACAAGGAGGGTAGTGATGTCGTGACTGCCTGGCAAGATAATAGGGTTGGTGTCTTTTACTCCCAGCCCGGCGCGATTAATGCGACCACCAACTCTCAGCAGATTGTCACTTCCAATCACAGGGTTTAGTTTTGCCAGTGGGCTGTTTTTTGGGAGGTTCTGTTTTTCAGAGATCCGCTTTATCTCGTCTGTATATGTTTCAAACTGCACATTTTTAATGATCATTGTCTCTGCTTGATCTAACAGTTCTGGGGTGATGGCCGTTTTACACATGTGCCATCCTTTACAGTTTGGCTTAACGTTTGATTGTGAAAAGCATTGTACGATGTGAATCAAGTTTGACATGGTTTTCCGAAATGAGCGCCATGTGGAGAAACGCTCCCAACGTCCTGAGCCCAAAACTTCCTTTGTTATGTTAGTGCAAAGTGTCTTTACCTCTGGGCGCACCTCTGCGTCGTTGTCTGGGTCCAGCAGTTTGTAATCAGTCTGCTCTAGATGGATGTATGAAGGGCACTGGAGAAACGCTGGACCTGTGAACCATGTCGTGTGATCTAACTCAGCGGCTGGAACTGATCGTGAGCCGTGGTCAGCAGGATTCTGGTCGGTCGTAACGAAATGCCATTGCTCTGGAGTAGTTGACTCTCTAATACGACACACACGATTGTTTACATAGACATAAAAATGTCTGGATTGGTTGTGAATATAACCAAGAACCACCTTGCTGTTTGTATAGAAACTAGTTTTGTCTATGGGGTGATCAATCTCTTCACATATGACCTCTGCCATTTCAACCGCCATTACTGCAGCGCAGAGTTCGAGCCTAGGTACAGTGAGCTCTGGCTGTGGAGCGAGTCGTGCCTTACCTAGGGCAAACTCAACCTCTGTCTTGCCATCCCCAGTGGTGACCTTGAGGTATGACACTGCACATATTGCCTTCATGGACGCATCTGAAAAGACACAAAGTTCTACACATTTAGCCTGTAACAGTGACATCTTAGTGTAAGTGCGTGGAACGTTGACTTTGCTGAGGCATTGGAGGGACTGTTGCCATTCTATCCATCTGCCTTTCAGATCCTCTGGGAGAGGTGAGTCCCACTCTGTTGTCTGTAGCGACAACTCTCTTAGAAGCAGACATCCTCGAACGGTGACTGGGGCCAAAAACCCAAGCGGGTCAAACACACTGTTCACAGTTGAAAGGACTCCTCTTCGTGTGTATGGCTTTTCAGCATGAGGAATGTGAAAAGTGAAATAGTCCTCCATTATATTCCACTTTACTCCAAGACTGCGCTGATCTGGGAGTTCATCCTTGAACAGATCCAGATTTTGGAGATCCTTGGCTCGGTCTTGAGGTGCGAATGCGTCCATCACTTCAACCTTATTTGATGCTATTTTTAAGAGGCGAAGGTTTGAGTCTGCTAGCATGTTTTGTGTCTGTTTCAGGAGGTCGATAGCATCATGTTCGGTGGGGACAGACTTTAAAGCATCATCCACATAAAAATCACGCTCAATGAAATGGCGAACATCTGACCCGTATTTGGCTTCTCCCCTTTGCGCGGCCCTCCTCAAACCATATGTGGCCACAGCAGGCGAGGGGCTGTTTCCAAGTACATGCATGCACATTCTGTAATCCACGAGCCCTTTCTGTGGATCGTTGTCTTTGTGCCAGACAAACCTCAGTACATCTCTGCAGTCCTCGCGCACCAGGAAGCAATAGAACATCTGCTGGATATCTGCGGTTACTGCGACTGGATGTTTTCTGAACCTCACTAGCACACCTAATAGACTGTTGTTCAGATTAGGTCCTGATAACAGCACTGTGTTGAGCGACATACCTTCAAACTGCGCGCTGGAGTCAAATACCACTCGGATTTGTGACGGCTTTTGAGGATGGTACACTCCGAAATAGGGCAGATACCAACGCTCTTTGTTCTCTTGTACTGGGGGTGCAAGCTCCGCGTGCCCATTGTCCAACATTTTCTGCATAAAGTCTATCAGGTGAACTTTCATTTTTGGGTTTTTGTCTAGAGTTCGTTCAAGTGACTTGAGGCGGCTGAGTGCGTAGCGGTGATTGTTAGGCAGCAATGCTCTGGGCTGGCGAAATGGCAGTGGAGCCACCCAGCTTTGTGACTCATCCTGAAAACACTCATTGTCCATGATATTCAGGAACTGCAGATCTTCCATGGAGGGTGCAAGCTTATTGTCATTCTTGGTCTGGCAGAAAACATTGTTTCCTATAGTTCTGTTTTGTGTTCTGTCCTTTATGTTTGAACCACCAAGTACTAAGTGTCGATTTAAGAGACAGGTGTCTGGCTTGACAGTAAAGTGGCTTTCGCATGGGGAAAAATGAGTTGGCCTTCCATCCGATAGAACGTGAGTCTTAAAGGTAGAGACTTGGGAAGGCTTATGAGTATTGCCTAAGCACACATCTCCTATTATCACCCAGCCTAAGTCCAGTTTCTGTGCGTATGGTGCATTGTGCGGACCATTGATCTGACTGCGCACTTTGTGAACTCTCAAAATGTCTCTTCCAAGCAACAGCAAAATGTCTGCACCACTGTCAAAGGGTGGTATTTTGTGTGCTATACCTTTGAGGTGACTGTGTGCGTAAGCCGCGGAGGGAGTGGGAATTTCCTCTCTTTTGTTAGGAATCATGTTGCATTCAATTAACATGGGCAGCTGAATAGCGAGGGAGCTATCAATTGCCTCTATCATATACCCAGAGGCTCTTCAGCCAGAAGTGAGACCTACGCCACTGCATGTCTGGAGGGTGTATGGCTCTGCCTTACCATTAACCTTGAACATGTCAAAAAATTCAGAGCGTGCTAGTGAAATGTTACTCTGGTCATCTAGCATGACATACATTCTCTGGCATTTACTAGGATCGTTGGCAGGGTAAACGTTAACCAGGCATATTTTTGAGCAAGATTTCCCAGAAAATCCTTCCCCACATACCTCGGTGCAACTTGAAACAACTGCAGTCTCTTTTAATTCTTGTTTCTCCCCGCCGTGACTTGCAGGGGGCTGAAGAGCTTTGGGAAGGCGAGGAACATCTGAATGCAGAGCTGTTGGGTGCTTATCACTGTTACATTCAGAGCATTTGATTTCTGCTTGACAGTCGCGAGCTATGTGTTTGTTAGAAGCGCAGCACTTGAAACAGATGTTGTGTTGCTTAAAATTGCCTTTCGTTCCTGAATTGGCTTTTCTCTGAAACTTCTGCACTGTTGTAAGGCGTGAGGTTTGTTGTGCACAGGACAACATTTGTCCGGTCCTCCCTCAGATATGGCTATAACGTTGGTTTTATGCACTGAAACTGACCTGCGGTTATTGCTGTAACCATCTCCAAGCTTGTCCCTTTTAACTCCAGAGTTGCAGGTTGACAACAGATTGAAGCTTGGATCGTTGCGTGCCTTTGCTTGTGTCTGTATGAACTGTAAGAAGAATGTGAATGGAGGGAAGGTCACCTTCAAACTCTTTCTTCTTTCTTTCTTTCTGACAGTCGTATTGGCGGTTGGCAAACAATTGAAAGGTGCATTTACCTTCATCCATGGTGCTTCTAAACTCTCACTAGAACAATCTGCTGCTGTACTCATGATCACATGGTCACCCTGTGCCGCTGTTTGTAGTGTGAGCCTTCCATCATCCACTTGTCTTGAATCCCATACGGCAGCTTATCCACAATGGGAGCAACACCTCGCGCTGTATCGAGATAGGAGAGTCCATGCAAGTACCCTTCTTGTTTTGCTGCATTTATCTCCTGCAACAGATCGCTCAGCTCTCTTAGTTTTTGATTATCTCTGGGCCCTATTTTAGGAAATTGATCAAGTTTGGTGAAAAGAGCACTTTCAATGGCTTCTGGCGACCCATAGGTTTCTTCTAGCCTCTCCCAGATTAGCTCTAATGCCACAGCTGGGTTTGTTATGTTTACAGCTTTGATGCGATGTGCATGCTTGGTAGATTCTGGGCCAAGTGATTTTACAAGGAGGTCGATTTGTTCAGACGCCCTAAGCTCTAGAGTGTCAATGGCGTTGATGAAAGATGACTTCCAAGATAAATAGTTCTCCGGCTTGTCATCAAACTTGGTGAGTTCAGAGGTTAACAACTGACTTCTCATTAAATATTTGGCAAGCTCATTAGAGTCCCTAGAGGAATTTGGATCTGGAGGGTAGTACCGAAAACGTCCAGCAGAGGGTGGTGTAAACCCTGGTGAGACATGGCTTAGGTGCTGCTGATAGTTAACAGAGTGTAACTGTTGTCCTTGCCTTTCAGGTGAGTAATCTCTTTGATCGGGGGGTCTGAGGGAGCCATAGTCCTTTGGTGCTGAGGGCAGTTCATCCGGTGACATGTCCGGTGGCTTAGGTCGATTTGCATACTCGACTTTTTCTATTTTGACGTCCTTTGATTTGACTGAATCACTGCGTGCCTGATGCATATTGACATAGTCTGTAGTTCGCTCATGAGAACTCTGTGTCTCCTTTGGTAAGCTCAGGTGTTCATCACTCATGTCAAAACTTGCAACAGCAGACTCCAAGACAGCTGCTTCAGCGGCTGCGGCCTCAGCTTCACTTTCTTTTGCTAGAACATCAAGCTTTGCATCTAATTTGGCTCTTTCTACTTTAAATTCAACTTCCTTCTTTGCAAACTCAGCTCTTTTTTGGGCAGCTTCAGTTTTAGCGCGGGCAGTAGCGGCGGCTAACATTACACTTGCTGTGGAAGAGCGGCTAGATTTCTTTGACGTCGTGGATCTTACTTCATATTCTTCTTTCTCCATCTTTAAGCTGATTGAATGCACATTTATGCTGACTTGGTGTCACTGCGTCTGTCGTGCTGGTCTGGATACAGGGTGTAACAATGCAGTCTTCATCGTTGTAGTAGGGTGTTCCTTTTCACTGTACTGGCCTCGTAGAACCACTTTCTACTATCCAGGAGTTAAACACCTCCACACAAAAGTCACTGACGCCAGAGTGGGTTTAGACTTTGCTTTATATGGCAGGTGTGAAACTGTAACAACAAAATACAGTATATATGAGTGACAAATTAAAATAATTACTTGAGGAGCTGCGTGACCAAGTGCTAATGCTAACACCAAACAGCTGTCTACGAACCATAAATTAGCACGTGTAATACAGCATCTAATTAACTGCTATTAAACAACATAAAAGTGCCAAACAATAATGCATACTCACAGGGAATTCCTTTTTATCAGCCTTTCACAGCATAAATCACAGCATAGATCACATTCTTACACTTCCCCCATCTGCACACGGACCATGCCTTTCTCTTAAAGGCCCAGTGCACTAACCAAACAAATCAAACATGTACAAATTTAACAATAGTCAGAACAAAGAATGTATTTTATATGCTGGAATATGCAGAAAATAGGTTTAAATGTTAAACACATTTCTCGACGTTAAAGACAGTTGCATATAATTTAATTTTTGTGTGATTCAATGTGCATAAAATTAAAAGATTAAAACTAATAAAGCACATTTTAAAAAGAAGCTTTCCATTTGATTCAATTTCATATTAGTGATGTGTCGGTCGTGACTCTTTGAAGTGAATGACGCGAGCCGTGGTTTTTTTTTCTTTCTCTCACCCTCTCTCTCGCACTTTTTTCAGGTTCACTCAGCATGCGAGCCTTGTGCTTTGCGCTGGGAAGAGGGGGGAGCGGCGGTAGTTACACTTGCAGTAGCACAGGAACAGAGCGGGAAGGAGAGAGAGAAAGAGAGCATGGGACAACAACGTCACATTAGAAAGGTATAGTAATCATCCAGAACTATTGTCAGTTGTGGATGATAAAGGATTCAGAAAGTTTATTCATGCAGGCCTATATGACAGAGAATATGCATGTTCTTTTTGTTTTTTTCATATTTTAATTTATATTTAATAGTGTTGTGGTTTGCAGTGTTTTGTGTTGTTTCACTTTAAATTTGTTTAAAAGGAAAAAGCATAAAATTTTAATTTAAAATTTATTTATTTATTTATTAAATTTTATGTGGAGTGAATAAATAAAAGTATACTTACGGTGGCCCCTGGAGACAAAGCACGTACAAACTCCGAAGCACGCACAAAAGACAACAGAAGTGCTCCAGAATGCTAGATGTTGTGTTGAGCTTTTGTTACCTAGTGGCTACACAAGCCAGGGAGTACCAACGGATTTGTTGTGTGGTAGTAACAGGTAAATGAATGTTTTTTTTAATTATTTGAATATATATGAGTACTTGTGTATAAATACACAAACAATACACACATGCTTTCAATTGTGTTATTTAAGTGATCTAGGTAGCTCTGTTTGGGAAGTTCAAATAACACTTAAAATGTGTTTTGGAGTTTGTACGTGCTTTGTCTCTAGGGGCCACCGCATATTATTGTTAATAATAAATTAATTAAAGCAACAAAACAACAAGTCTGTGGTATATGGTGGCTCAGGATTTATGGCAGGTAGTCTACTGTTTTGAGGGTTAGCTGTTTTGGTACCCAGCTCTTGGGTCTGTATGTTGATGTGTCCTTTGGCAAGATACTAAATCCCATTCATTATGAACTAAATTAGAAGAGGATAGCAAGAAGACTTTCGGTTTTAGTGAAATCATTGAAGATTGTCTAGTAGTAGGCGTTGTATAGTAAAACATCTGTCTCCAAAGGTGGAAATGATGGCTAAATTGGAAACTTTGTGGATTTTTTTGGCTCCACATGGACAAACATGCAGATTTTACTGATTTGAAAGTTTCCATTTTCTGCTGAACTATAACAAGTCAACAGAAATGCCTACAAAAACTACAACCATTAATTTACATTATAGTAATTTCATATATGACTTTATTTATAAAACTGGTCAAATGTTGCTGATGGCAATTAAATTCTGCATAAAAAGCACTTGCAGCAACAAAAACATAATATTCCAGAAACACGCTTTGCCGATCCGATCAGCTGTTTGTAACACTTCCTACATCCATCAGCGCGAGCTATCGCATGTCCGCCATGACCTGCCCGAAACCGGAAGTGACATCATTTTGCGGAAATGTAGTTTTTTTACTATCAGGGCCTTATGAGCCTATACTGGTGTTTTTAAAAGTTATGTTTGACTTTCTGTGTCGTTTCTGGGATGCTTAGGACTCATATTGCACAGGAAATAAAATCTCCTGGATCACTTGTTGGGAGAAAAAGAATAGAAAACAAGCAACAAAAAAAAACAAAGCAACATACTAAACACAACACCATCGCATTAATCTAGCTAAGTGTAAACAGCAGTAAATACTAAATATTCAGTGTTGTTGTGCAGCACGCAGGACAGTCAGCACACAATGTGCTTTGAAGTAGCAGCCAAGAAAGGTGTGATTTAAGTCTACGAACAGTGAACACCCGTGTGCACACCTGTGTGGATCAGCGCACTTGTATTCAAATTGTTTCCCCATGTAATGGTCTGCAAGAGGATGCAGAGAGCCATAGCCCGGTCCCCCAGGGCATGAAGCAGGCATGGAGGAGATCCAGGCCCCAGACATCCAGAGGCCCCAGAGTGCGAGAGCCCAAGGAGGACCACCGGAGGGGCATCTGAGGTGATCTGAGGATCATAGAGGTGATCGAGCATTTGCAGTCGTAGCACCTAAGCTGTGGAATAAATTACCCCTACACATCAGACAGGCTCATACTGTCAATCTTTTTAAATCTTATCTTAAAACGCATTTTTATTTACTGGCTTTTAATACAGCATGAGAGTTGTTTGTTAATTCATATTTGGTGTTTGCTTTTAATACTCTAAGTTGTTTTATTATGTATGTATGTATTATGTATATTTTTATATATTTTATTTTATTGTTTACTCTATTTAATTTGTAAAATATGTGTATACACACACACACACACACACACGTAGAAAAATATTTAGTATACACATCCAGAAATGCATATACTATTATATATTGTACATATATTTATTAGTTTCAGATGTAGCCATTCTTGTATTTTGCTTGTTTACGTTACTGTATTTTGCACAACTCTGTTGCTTGTGAAGCTCGCACACAAGAATTTCACTCACATGTACTGTACCAATGTACCTGCACATGTGATGTGACAATAAAAGTGATTTGATTTGATTTGTTGTATTCTTGTACAGCACTTTGGTCAACGCTCCTGTTGTAATTAAATGTGCTATATAAATAATTAAACTTTTAAACTATCTGTGCCACTCTCATGGGAAGGACTGAGGATCCCCAGACGAAGGGTCACCCAGTAGCCACCGAGCAGAAGCTAAAGGGGGCTGCACCGGCGTGCCCACCGGCTCCGCCGGCAACCAGCTGTGCCAGAGTGAACCGAGCCGCAGGCCCAGAGGCCGGAGGCCCGAGGACCCCCTTTGCCCCTGAAGAGACCTGACCAAGCAACAGGCGCCAGGCCCCGCCAAGTAGCCACCAGGAGTGAGCTGGTACATACCTGAGCACCAAGAACCACCAATGCACCGACCCCATCAGTCACCGGCAGGGAGTGTGGTGAGTGGAAATCGGCCTCCACACTTTGGAGGGCCTGGGAGTTCCCAGAGAGGTGGAGTCTAAGACCCGACCTGACATATAGACACAGACAAACAGGCACACACAGACACAAACATGCATTCCCACCCTCATGCACACATATACAAACACTCAGCACTCACCCAACATAAGGATTGACATAAATGGACATAATGCACACAATCACACTCCCCAAACATACTCTATACCCCGGATCCAGGTACCCTCGCCCCAGAGGGGGAAACGGCACCCAGACCCAAGAGATGTTACCCTTCCCTCCGGGGTGGAGGCAAGCAGACCGTCCCAGGCTCCGCAGCAGCAGGGAGGCCAATCGGACAGCCAACATCTCCTCCCAGCCCCCCCGCCCCGATGGCTAGTAGAGGACGGGGGTGTGTGAAGATTTTTTTTTAAAGTAACGCAATAGTTACTTTTCAAGTAATTAATTACTTTTAGTATCTTGTAACTTTGTTACTAATTCTAGTTACTAGTTACTTTTTTGAAGAAGTAACTAGTAAATATAAATAATTACTTTTTCAAAGTAACTTGCCCAACACTGAAAACCATAGGAAAAATAATGCAAGAAATGCTACAGTAACCACCCTTTCCTCTGCATAAAATGAACCAATATATTTCTAAAGCCCCAACATGATTTTTGAATTTCCAAAACTATAACTGCTATAATTCATATGTAAAGGAAAGGAATGTTTATCATTGAAAGCACAAGAAGCTATTGAGTGGTTTGTTCAGTGGTTGTCTTGACTTCAGGCTACATAGTCGATAACCAAGGATGGTTTAACAGCAGCCCAGACCCAGTCAAATAAACACATATACCAGTGCTCATTCAAAACTGGTGTTGGAAACACTATGAAAGCACCCTGCTCCACACCTTCACAGTGTCATCTGTTTCATGGGGTTTATATTAACTTTTATGTATTTGCTATACATGCAGCTTTGTTTCAGCTGCTATGAAAACTGCTTTGCAAGCAGGTCAATCATCAGGCAAGTGATTCACACACAGAAGGAGTATTCCTTATATATTCCTTATATATCTATATCCCTGACTGCCCCACCACGGGTGTAGTGCTATTTGTTTAAACGCCAGAGTACAAACGTTGTTATTTGTTTCTAAGGCTGTTTCACCACAGTGCCAGATTTACATACATTATTCAAAAATAACTCAGCAAAAGTGATTAAATGTCAGACTGAATTCAAGAACATATAAAGTCAAGTCTGCCTGACCATCTTTATCACTAATTACATACTATTTGTGGCCATGTCCACACTAGTACATTTGTTGGAAAAAGCATCTTTTTCTCTTCCTTTTTGGCATTCCGACCACGCTGAGACAGTGTTTTCGGTCAAGGAAAAAGCAGCGTTTTGAAAACTCTCTCCAAAACAGATACATTTTAAAATGCCGCGTCGCAGTGTGGACAGCGAACCTGAAGACCTTTTCGAAAACAATGACACGTTTTAGTCACGTGATGCAGTCATGTGACCAATTAAACCAAGAAAGCAGTGGGCATTATACAGCAGTTGTTTTGTGTGTGCTCAATTTTGACAGCCCTATTAAAGATTAAAATCAGTTTGTACATGCTTCAGATAGCTTTTCTTCAAATTCTTTCATTCTCAATCGCTTTTGCAACTTTGTACTTTTGTGTTACCTCATTGGTAACTCCACCTCATTATTAGTCTATTTAAAAAACTCGGTGCTTTTCCTCGACATTTTGCCGCAACGTTTCAAAGAGCCGGAAAATAAATAAACAGTAGTTAGAAATGAGGCAGGTCAAATCATCTTGCGTTTCACGCATGCGCAGTACTGGAACATAAGTGTTTTCGGCTGTTTCAATGTGAAAACGACTGAAAACAATAGTCTGGACACGGAGCTTTGTCCTCCCTGGATGTATCTTCTCTCTGTGTGTTTCATTCTTTGCTGTGGAATACTTCCCCCTCTCTTGCCCTCTCAAAATTTGACACCATATCTCTCCCTCATGTATTCTCTGGTGAATTTGGAGTTCTACCATTTTTTACAGAGTTAATGTCAGAGTTATAGCTAGATATAGGCCTTTCTGACAGCTCCGGTGGTGTGCAGGATTTATCCAGAGGAGGGCTGCACAAAGTATTATTTACTGTCAGATCCCAACCCATTAATATTGAAGTTACACAGTAACTGAAAAAGCATATCATTGTTTTGTTTTGTTTTGTTTATGTGATCCTAGGATTTTTTTTTGGTTAGTATTATATAGTGTGAGATTCAGAAATATATTTGAGACACTTAAATTCTGAGTCCTGTTAATTGTGGCCATTTGACAGCTGTTTCAGTGCTGTACATTAAAGATATCAGACAAGGAAAACCGACCCAGATTTGCACTGAAAGGTGGGTACACAAGTATTTTTAATATTGCACATGTATTTGTAGGAGGTCTCCTTTCATAGCACAAGTTTTTGGGATAATATGTAAATAAATCATACAAATGGGATTTACTGAGGTTTGCAGTACGCAATTTAATGCACACTGCAAAAGTCTTGTTTTTGTTGTGGGTTTGTGATAGTGGGAGTACACACACACACACATATATACATATATATATGTGTATATATATATATATATATATTAGGGGTGCAACGATATTCGTATCGATATTGAACCGTTCGATACAGTGCTTTCGGTTCGGTACGCATATGTATCGAACAATACAACATTTGTAATTTATTTTATCAACTTTCCTTCTGACGATGCTGTCTGTGTTGAGCGCTCAGTGAATCTGCGTTCGACTACTCCGCCTAGGCTGCACTGTCGAGCGCAGATCCACTGAGCGCTCAACACAGACAGCATAGTCAGAAGGAAGAGCGCAGGGCAAGCTAGCAAGACAGAAGTTAAGCTCCCCTTGCAACATGGACCTCCCCCACCCTCATTCAGATCTGGCGTTTGGAATTATTTTGGTTTTCATGTGACGTATGACCCTGAAGGTAAGCGAGTCATGGACTAAAGTAAAACAGTATGTTGGATGTGCCGTGCAATGCTCAATTACATGAGTGGGAACTAGTGTGTTAGCACAGTTAGCTCGTTAACGTGTTGGCCGTCTAGCCCCATGCACGGGGCGATCGGTGGTAGCTCGTTAACGGAGATTTGCCGTGTTGTGGCGTTAAGGTCATTTCAACGAGATTAACCTGAAAGCACTAGTGGGAACACAACAAATATGACTGCACATTTACGCCGACATTTAGACAGCTGTTAGCACATGATTCTCCTTATGCTGCTGAGAATATAGCCCAGAAGAAGCGGATAGTATAGCTTTTATTTTGGAAAGAGACATTTCTCTGTAATAAACTCTCTTTTCCAAAGATGAGTGATTCCTCAATCAGATACAGGGCTTGCAATATCGCTAGCCCGACGTCCTGGGGCTTGCGATTTTTTTCAGTCGGGCTACCAAAATCTATCTCTTCCCTGCCCGTAGGGCTATTGTAGGAAGGAAAAATATATGTCAATGCTTTTGCATTCTTTCAGAAATGTAGCTGGGTAATTATGTCATTGGCATCGGTGAGCCACTGTCAATATGTGACATATTGAAATCGCGTTTGAATTTGCGCTTGTTTTTTTGCTTTCACTTTGCAATCGTGCGAACTGTGTATAGAGCTCTCAGCGAAGGCGGTCGCACTTTTCTCCTCTCCTCCTCACCCTTATCTTCCCTGCTTAGCCTCTATGTCCTTGTCTTGTCTTGTGTGCATTTACTTTCCCTGGAACAGTCTCTCACTGTCGTTCTCTAAAACCTAAAAGAGAATTATGGATTTGATCAACTGGTCTCTGAGTGCTATTGACACCCTTTTCTCAACGAGAAGTCGGGGCTCGGGAGAGCCTGAGTGCCCTGGAGGGACTTTCCCTGCCGGTTACACGATGGACGGGTGGCAGAACTGGAGGACCGTGTGCCTGGCGGGACTGTCGATCGAGGACGCTGAAGATATCTACCTATTCGGAACCATGATAACAGGGTTCATGCTGATCGGCGTTGGCTTAGCCCTGGTTTATCAGAGAAATAAGAGAGCGGAACCGGCTGTTCAAACCCCCACAAGGCTGCCCGCTGGATTCGAAGCGACGGGACGAGGCGCGACCTCTCACAACGAATGTAATATGGTCAACACCTTGGAGACGCTTACAGCTGCTGTGAAGGCTCAAAACAACACCATTGAGCGTATGAGGGGAAACATCAGAGAAAGGCCTGCTCAAAATGACACCCTTGAGCGACAGTTGGAAAACATCGCGGAACGGATCACTGCAGTTGTGAGGTCTCAGAATCAAAAGACTGACAACACCATGGAACAGAAGTTTGATACCATCATGGGGAAGCTCGCGGCTCTCCAACGGGAGATCGAGGGACCAGTGTCAGAGGGCTAAATTCGAGCTGCTCACAAAGGGAATCAACAATATTCAACATTTGGACACCACGGCGCCAGCTGCTAGGCCCAAGGCTGGAGCCCACCAAAACAACTCCCTGATAACGACTGTGTGATAACTATTCTTCCCGTCCCATGAAGGCCACCTGGGTTGGCTGGCAGACTGTTTACTTAGCCTGATAGAGCGAAGGACACTGTCTCCACTGAACTATGGACACGCACACACATACACTTAGACTGATAAGCACTCACTCATCCCCCCTCCCTTTCCAACGCCTTCGATGCTTGTTTCCGGCGAGGGAACACGGCGGGTCTGTGTGCCGCGCTGGAATGATAGCGCTGTGCAGGGTGGCTGCTGTGTTTCTTCGGATTACTCCTCACCCCCCACCCACCCCTGTGGCTTGTCATGTCTTCACAATGTTGTGCTGTGGACATTTATGTGCTTTTTTGTGCAAAGGAGTTTTTTTGTTTCCTGTTCTCATGCTGTCCTACCATGGAAGCACAGCATGAGTAGGGGTCTCTTTTTTCCTCTTGTACTTTCCCCACTGTAGTGTACATTCAATGTTTTTTCCTGATTCTACCAATCTCCGACCTGTATCCCCATGTAATGTTTGTGCTATATGTGTATGGTCGGGGGGGGGGGTCCCATTTCACTGCAGGGCAACCTGCATGTGACGAATAAAGCTTTGATTGATTGATTGATTGATAGAGAGCGACAGCACTGATCTGTGAGTGATGATAATTTGTGCACCAATTCCTCTGACATCGTCTTATTAATCGTTAGCTTACTATGCAAACATGACAAGTGAAATCTCCCGCAGCAAGCTTAAACATGTGAGAGGTTGATCGCGCAGAGAATCGCTGAGCTTATGTGAGTCCGTGTGTAAAAGCAGCAGGATATATATTTTATATTTTAGACTACACGCCTTTGGAACAGAGGATCGCAAGTTCGATTTCTGCCTGGGGCGTCTGTATCCAGTAAGGGTCCTAAGGCTAGACCCCCTATGCTAAGCAAGCCTACCGCAGACATGAGCGAGACAGATAAATATGAAGGCATGCCGGCTCGGACGTCGCCCGGATCAACAAGGTCCGCGTCAGGTGTTGAGGAACCAGGGCACCCTGACGAAAAGTGGGCTACTGGAACAAGAAGGCATCGGTGGGCAAGAGACGAAAACAGGGCGTTGTTGGAATGCTACTACGCAAGTAACCCCGGCGGAAGGGGCTACATGAATAGGATGAGGGACCTATGGATTCTTCGATACCCAACATCCACAATGACGGCGAAGAGAAGAGCTCGAGAGGATGTGGAGGGTGAAGGTAACGGTGGTCCCCGTGGTAATCGGAGCACTAGGTGCAGTGACTCCCAAGCTAGGCGAGTGGCTCCAGCAGATCCCGGGAACAACATCGGAGATCTCTGTCCAGAAGAGCGCAGTCCTGGGAACAGCTAAGATACTGCGCAGGACCCTCAAGCTCCCAGGCCTCTGGTAGAGGACCCGAGCTTGAAGGATAAACCGCCCGCAGGGGCGTGCTGGGTGTTTTATATATATATATATATGTATATATATATATATATATATATATATATATATATATATATATCCATAGGTCCCTCATCCTATTCATGTAGCCCCTTCCGCCGGGGTTACTTGAACATCCCCTGAACAGGGTCCAGTAACCATCACAGTGGCAGATATCCAAGAAAGGGTCTCCAGTATGAAGAGTTGGACAGCACCAGGGCCCGACATGGTTCACGCCTACTGGCTGAAGAAGCTGACTGCACTCCACGAGCGTCTGGCAGCACAAATGAACCAGCTGCTAGTTAACGAGAGACACCCGGAATGGCTAACTGAAGGCCGGACGGTCCTGATCCCCAAGGACCCCAAGAAGGGACCGGTCCCCTCCAACTACCGACCAATAACCTGCCTCAGTACTACATGGAAGCTCCTGTCAGGCATCATATCGGCTAAGATGAACAGGCACATGGGTCAATACATGAGCGGGACACAGAAAGGAATTGGCAAGAATACCAGAGGCGCAAAACACCAGCTACTGGTAGACAGAACAATCAGCCGAGACTGCAAGACCAGACTGACCAACCTGTGCACTGCCTGGATTGATTACAAGAAGGCCTATGACTCAATGCCCCACAGCTGGATACTGGAATGCCTAGAATTGTACAAGATCAATGGGACCCTAAGAGCCTTCATCAGGAACTCAATGGGGATGTGGCGTACAACACTAGAGGCCAACTCCAAGCCCATAGCACAAGTCACCATCAAGTGCGGGATCTACCAAGGAGATGCTCTGTCCCCACTGCTGTTCTGCATAGGCCTGAACCCCCTCAGTGAGATCATTAACAAGACTGGCTACGGATACCGACTACAGAACAGAGCAGTTGTCAGCCACCTCCTGTACATGGATGACATCAAGCTGTATGCCAAGAGTGAACGAGACATCGATTCACTGATCCACACTACCAGGCTATACAGCAATGACATTGGAATGTCGTTCGGACTGGAGAAGTGTAGTCGGATGGTAACAAAGAGAGGGAAGGTAGTCAGAACTGAGGGGATTGAACTACCAGAAGGCAACATTGCAGACATAGAGGACAGTTACAAGTACTTGGGGATCCCACAGGCGAATGGGAACCATGAAGAGGCCGCTAGAAAAGCTGCAACCACCAAGTACCTGCAGAGGGTCAGGCAAGCCCTGAGGAGTCAGCTGAATGGTAAGAACAAGATCCGGGCCATCAACACGTACGCCCTGCCCGTGATCAGGTACCCTGCTGGGGTAATAGGCTGGCCAAAGGAGGAGATAGAAGCCACTGACATAAAGACAAGAAAGCTCCTTACCATGCATGGAGGGTTTCACCCCAAATCCAGCACCCTGAGGCTGTACGCTAAGCGGAAGGAAGGGGGCCGGGGACTGGTGAGTGTCAGCACCACAGTCCAGGATGAGACAACGAACATCCAAGAATACATTAGGAAGATGGCCCCAACTGACCGAGTGCTCAGTGAATACCTCAGGCAGCAGAAACCCAAGAAAGAGGAGGGAGACGAGAAACCATCATGGAAGGACAGGCCCCTGCACGGTATGTACCACCGGCAGATAGAGGAGGTGGCTGATATCCAGAAATCCTACCAGTGGCTGGACAAAGCTGGACTGAAAGACAGCACAGAGGCACTAATCATGGCAGCACAAGAACAAGCTCTGAGCACAAGATCCATAGAGGCTGGGGTCTATCACACCAGGCAAGACCCCAGGTGCAGGCTGTGTAAAGATGCCCCAGAGACAATCCAGCACATAACAGCAGGGTGCAAGATGCTAGCAGGCAAGGCATACATGGAACGCCATAACCAAGTGGCCGGCATAGTGTACAGGAACATCTGTGCCGAGTATAACCTGGAAGTCCCGAGGTCAAAATGGGAGATGCCCTCAAGGGTGGTGGAAAATGACCGAGCTAAGATCCTGTGGGACTTCCAGATACAGACGGACAAAATGGTGGTGGCTAACCAACCGGACATAGTGGTGGTAGACAAACAGAAGAAGACGGCCGTAGTGATCGATGTAGCGGTTCCGAATGACAGCAATATCAGGAAGAAGGAACACGAGAAGCTGGAGAAATACCAAGGGCTCAGAGAAGAGCTCGAGAGGATGTGGAGGGTGAAGGTAACGGTGGTCCCCGTGGTAATCGGAGCCCTAGGTGCGGTGACTCCCAAGCTAGGCGAGTGGCTCCAGCAGATCCCGGGAACAACATCGGAGATCTCTGTCCAGAAGAGCGCAGTCCTGGGAACAGCTAAGATACTGCGCAGGACCCTCAAGCTCCCAGGCCTCTGGTAGAGGACCCGAGCTTGAAGGATAAACCGCCCGCAGGGGCGTGCTGGGTGTTATATATATATATATATATATATATATGTATATATATGTGTATATATATATATGTATATATATATATATATGTGTATATATATATATATATGTGTGTGTGTGTGCATAATTGCCATAGGTTAATGGCTCAAAGCTCTGGGTACACGATTAAAGCATCTCTACACACCTTTTTTCACCAGTCAGCACACAAAGATTTTCATGTAGTTTCTTTTTTTTTTAAACTTATATCAATCAGAGGCATAAATAAAATATGACTGTCATAATGAAGCTGTTAATGTGACTGTGCCAGTGTGTCAGATTGATGTCTGCATTTTAAAACATAAAATACTGATTTTAACAAGTTCTGTCAGCCTCACACATCTATCATAACAAAATAAGAGCAATGCAGGCAATCATGCATCTTCGTTAGCATATGGTCAGTTCAGGATCTAATGATTAGCTTTCTTCTATACATCACACAGGTTAGTTGTTACGTGCAGATTTCTGGTTTATACAGTGGAATAGTTTGTAATAACGCAGCTCTTCTCTGGATAAACCCTGCTCTCTACTTGAATCTCAATCCCAAGTTCCTTGCAGTCTCCAACCATTTGTATCAGAAGACTGCACCCTTACTCAGAATGAATACATTGTCCTAACTTATTTATCATAAGTAAGTAAGTTTACTTGGTTTTTTTTGAGACAATGTTTGTATAATTGGGAACTAATCTGGGAACTAATTAGATTTTACAGTGCATATCAAAATCATATTGATTCTTCATCAGCTCCTCTCTTTTAACTTAGTTGCAATGTCATTCTCAGAGAGAACAACATGTTTATAAACTGTGCTTATTATCACCCGCTCCTTTGCATTTCTTCATGGGGTCAGCTCATTTTGTGCTGCTCTTGGTAGGTAACTATTGAAATTCACTGACTACATTTTCTTTGTATAAATTCATGCACTATTAGTGGATTATGCAAATAACTTTCTGCTCACATCAGTGCATTTGTACTAATGCATCATCACATTAATTTGCTATATGACTATCAGTTAGAAAGCTGACTCTTTTGTAAACCCGCACAGTGGGTTTTTTTGTTGTTGTTTTGGTTTTTTTTAAAGAAAGGTTTTCCTCTGATGCAGGCAGTAAATCTGGCCCTAAATATCATGATGACAACTTTGACCAGTCATTTTGTCTTCACGGGCTTTCTTGCATAAAATATGTTTCAAGTGACAACTGAATTCCAACCAGTTAAGCTGACTGAATAATTTATTTTCTCACTTGGGGGAAAAAAAGTGGTGGAGCTTATCCTGGGCTGCACTACAGCTCTGTCTGCTATGCAGTGTCATCTCTGCTGTCACAGATTGTGAATACTGAAAATGACTTTTTGATTTGAATTTTTATTTGTGCCGTAGACTGTTTCAAGCACTTAAAAATCAGAGTAGGGGATGATGACTTTTGGGCGTAAATATAATTTCAGCAGAGCAGGGATTTGTGGACCACAGGGAGAGAAATCCCACCACCTGCAATTCCTAGCAAGTTGCACCCTTGTTGTAATGGCAACAAAGTTGATGTCACGGCTGAGGAGGCGAGCCGTGTGGTGTGGAGGAAGGAGGACCCAAGATGCAAGCAGTGGATGAAAATGCTAGTGAAGTTTATTAACAAGGTGGTGTAGTGGCAAACGAGCAGTGGGGCATGACAAAATGACTAAAGACACCTAAACTGGGAGAGCTAAAATAACAGACCTGGGAGCATACGACACCATAGACAGACAGAGACACAGACGCAGACTCAGAGGCAGACCGAATATAACACATAGAACTCAAACAATAATAATCATCATCATAATAAACTAGAAAATGATAATAAACTAAAAGCGCTGGGTCACCGACCCAGGACCATGACAGTTGACTTGCTAAAGAGATACATGTTGCTTAGACAGGTTATATGTAGCCAAATGCAACTAATTGACAAAAAGACAATAAAAGATAAAAGCAGAAACGGTCCTTGGATTTTGGGTAAATTAGCTGCGCTTATCCATTCAAAATAGTATTTTGTCATCTTAGACCGCAATTGGTCCATGTTAGCCTGAAAGCTAGTGTTCATAAACATTAGCATCAGCTAGATCTCCCCAAAACTAATTTAAGGTCCTTCTAATAACTGATGTCCTGGTGATGCTGCCCTATAGTAACTTTTACCACAACTGCTTTTTGCCAGAAGGGCTTTATCAGTTGACTAGCATGAAAGAAACCACTTACTCGCCCTATGCACACAGGTTGGAGTAGACTTAATTTGCATATAAAATCAACCAAACCAGATTTAGAACAACAATCTGAGGTAACATTATTTGGGGCTTAGGAAAAACTGGTCATTCATTGTCTCAGCGGCTCAGCTTCTATACTTATACTTCTGAGACAAGTTTTTAACAGACAAAGACCAGCATATATTTTTATCAGTAATAACAGACTGTTATGGTTGTTTGTGCAATCAGTGCTCTTAGATTCATCCATGCATACTGAAACAACTATTTAAGGTCACATCATTTGGTTTTCCTGTCTGCCTCTGATGTTAGATGTAAATTAGCTAGGCTGTTCTCTCCACGAAGCCCCTGGTGAAATGATTGAAAGCAGTGCGTTTGTGTGTTAACACAGTTAATGAAGGAGTCTGTGGCAAGCTCAGTAAGGAGCAGCCTTTATTTAGGCAAGATTTAAATAGGTTATGGCCCATGACTTGGAACGTTTGATGTTGGAATTCTTCCTATTGCTGCACTCAAATTGTTTGGTTGTAGTGTATTTGTCTTAAATGCAATGAGTCGATATCATGTGTATTTCTATTCTGCTTTCTAAATGCACCACTAAGGCTCTAAAGATCAAGCCAAATTTAATTAATTAAAATGTACAACTGGATATAACAAATAACAGTGGCAAATGAACCCACTTAAGTGCTATGCTGAGCCTTTCTAGTCTCTTTGATGAATGGAGCATTTAGAAAAAAAAAATTAGAAAAGGTTTCAGTGATGGATAGAGTTTGGGGGGCTTGAGGATCCATGGAGGGTATGTTAAGATGAAAAAATCAATGAGCAAGTGTTTGTTACATGTTACACAGTCTGCAATGGCCATAGTGTGGCATTATGGATGTTTTGGACATGTGCTCTGCTTGACACAAATCCACACCAATCAGAGCTAAAAATCAGATTTTTTTTTTTTTTCACAGTTCACAGTTTTTGGTCCCCTTTAACCAGCTTGCTCAGTATGGGTAATTGCAGAGACTCAGCAACAGAAGTGTTCCTTCAGTATATATAAAATTTTCATTTTTTTTCTCCACACTTTACACTTAGTCAATTCATATATGGCCAGCAATGACGGATGAAACACTCTCGCTTAAAATGCCCCGCACCACTTTTAACATGAAAGTGCCAAAAATTCCAGTTCCTTTAATGGCCACTTGAAGCTGGCTCACTGAGTCAGTCCCCATAAGCTCCCATACTGAAATGTCCAACCTTAGAGCAATAAAAAGAACTAGCAAAATCCCACCCCACAGGCAGTTTTTGCCAGGCCCACGGGTGTATTAGTCTGTAACTCTAGAATGCAGATATATGCCTTTATATTTCAGCAATATACTTTATGATTTTAGCTTACTTACACTCAAAAAAATGAATGAGGTGGATTGTTCAGTGTATATTAATTATTTATTTTCATTTTACTTAAAATATATGTTTTTGTTAAGTTAACATATGTTTTTCTAATCAAGTCTACGTAATTGTGTCTATTATTCAACGTACATAATACTAATGTGTTACTTGATCGCATAACATTTAAGTTAAGTCAATTAGGATCGATATACCTTGTATATCCACAAGGTGGCAGTAATGCAAAAACAGTTGTAATGAAACCGCGCAGAACAAGAAGGTTTCACGGCTTGTGCCTGCTCATGCACAAGACTTCAAATTTAACTGAAAAAGGCTGTTTTGGCGCCAAGCTACTGTTTCTTTGAGAGGTAAGACCACTTTTTTTCTTTGACTATGTTGTGTAGTATCTATATGTCCAGCATGGTTATATTTTGCGTTTGTCTTACAAGACATGTTATATCGTTTGCGTGCGCTTGTTTTACATTAGTTTTACTGGGTCCTGGACATGCTTATTTTGTGGACTGTGTAAGAAACATTTTTATTGTTTTTTGTTTTATTAAGGGATTAGCTACAGGGGTTCATGGGGTTATTCTTTCAAGGGGTTATTTTTCCATTTGCTTTCTTGGGATTCCTTTTCTGTAATCCGAGAGTCGGAAATATCGAATAGGATAGCATAAAGTGACATTTAAAATCCAAAAAGTCAAGGGCGAAAGCCACTGTGACACCATTGTTCTGCTCTATCAGTAATCTGTATTATGTAAAAATGGTCTGTAAATACAGCATGTTTCCTAGCGGAGTTATACATATCAATGTAGTTATAAATTACAGTTTGTGAAAGTACACACTTAATTTTTTTAATAAAATTATTCAAGACATATGAGTGGACAGACAATGGAGGTCGACAGACCTGGTGATAATTGCTTCTATAGAAAGTTAGCACATGGCAGTGTCAATCTCTTGCTTTTCTTCTGAGTAGTATTTTATTTAGTTGTAATTCAAACAATAATTTGCTTCTTGAAATTAAGTAATGAATTTCTTGTTTTACTTTATAAATCTCAGATCCTGCCTTTACCTGCTCCCTCCTATACTGATGTGGTGTATGTGGTATGTGAACTGTTATACTTTTAAAAACAAAACTGTTTTATAAGTTAAGTTTTCTTTTGTGACCCATCCCATGCCCCTGTTATTTCTTCTCCACATCTGAACCATGGTAAAGGTTGCAGTTCAAGGGCCTGAGGCATGAAATTCTTTTCAGATCAGCTGTGATCAATATTTTTTGGAACTTGATAAATAACAATAAAAGCTGTAATGGCTCCATTAGCATTTTGTGTAAATGTTTGTGTTAAAATTATAGCTTTAATGAGGTCTTACTACATTAGTTTTAGTTTGTATATGTGTACATATAGTATGTATATTTACAGTACAGTATGTTGTGTTTGTTGACATATTTTCAGGTGGAAGCAGAATATGTGAGGATTACTACTGCTGCACATGTTCCAAGGCTTTTTACACAACTTGACCAATACACTGACCAGCTCATAAAAGTCTTCAAGAAAAAAGGAGGCGTTGCAGGGAAGAAAATTAGACAAACTTTGGCCCCAGCCACACAGGTGCGTTATTCTGTTGGTAGCAAAATATTATGGCTAATAAGATCATTTTCAAATTTAAACAGCTAGTGTATGGTAGCTGCACAGTGCACTTACATTTATATTAAGCAAGACAAAGTTTGGTACTCAAAACGTTGGAAAATTTAAATTACCTAAACATATGTAAAATCTGATCCCTTGATTTAGGTTAAACCAGAAGTGAATGTTTTTATGTTATGTTTTGAATGCAAAAAAGATGATGTATTAGTTTGTCTTTACCTCCATTATGGACATATCTAATGTGGTGGAAACCCTGCCCAACAGGTTAACTATTCATGTCCATGTGATGATTAGTTGGTCTTGTGTACATGTCTATCTGTGCAGTGGATATGTCATTCATTTTGCGTATAATGTGAGTTTCTGTCATCCTAAAGTATATCTGTTTTCTCTTCCTGTATCTCTGCCACTCTCTACAGAAGGAAAGTATTGAAAAGGGGAGGGAGTGTGTCCTCAGGGCACTACCTTTTTACCTGAATGAAGACCCAAGCATCCTCTTCAAAGAATAATTGGTTGGTAATTTTAGTTTAGTTTTTTATCTGTATTAAACCAAATTTTGAATAACTAATGTTGTTGCATGTTGTTGTTGTTGTAATTTGCATGGAACCTGTTTAAATGTTTTGGGAAATCTTCTTGTATACCCAAACTATTTATATTTATCGTTGAATCTGTAGTCTGAAATAGTGGCACACTGGGGTGCATGTTCCTAATATTGTGTTTACGTCATTAAAGGGTAGCTTTGGCCCTTTTTCTTTCTTTTTTTAAAACTGGATGCCATTTTTCTATGTTTTTGTGTCTAAGCTACAGCTGTTCAGAGGGAGCTGGAACAAATTACCCTTGCTATCTTTACCATCGAAAGAGCTGATGCCAGCACTCCTCCAGCCGATGTGGGTATAACCATCTAGTGTGTCCTGCATGACCTGGAAGACCTGGCCTCTGCATGTGCACTCTTAATGGGTGGGATATATGCACTGAATCTCAGTTAACCTCAAGACTGAAAGCTTTCTTTGAAGTACTTCAGAAGCTCTTCCTTCATCTGTATGTCAGCAGACTCTTGACCAAGGTACAGTTGCTCAAGAATACACTGAATGAATAAGCCAACCTTTAATTTGGATGATGAATGTTCTGTCAGATGGACAGAAGTTTTTCGGAGGCTGAATGGGAATAAAATGGTAATTTGTAAATGACAGATAACGGGAAAATTACATTTAAGAGAAATTTAGAACATTTTGAAAAGTTTGTAAACTACTACAATTTGAGAGATTTTACTGTTGTGGGGGGGCTAGTAAGAGACAATCAAAAGTATTGAGATTTAAAGGATTTAATTGAGAGATGATACTGCACCAGAAATGTTGAAGGGTGGTGTGTATATTAGCGTTCAAGGCATATTGTTATGAGGTGGAAATATGTTCATATTCAGTTTGTGTTACATTGTGTGCATTGTAAAGGTAATTGCAATACATACTAAAAATAAGGGTAAGTTAGGAGGTTGATCTGATATCCTCGTGTTGGTGTTGTTCCCAGATCATCATACTAAATGTTGTTCCAGGATCAACATTGCAAGTGACCAATCAGAATGTTGTGACGTCATACTTTTGCGACTTCGGGAAAAACCGGCGTAAAACAAAAAACTGTACTTAAGCTGCGTGAAACCGCCTCTGTCCGCCGATCAACTGACCCTAACCCTAACCGTAACCCTTTAATAAACAGTAAGCAGAATTGATATTGTCCTTGCAACACTGGAATTTCATAAATGCACGAATGGCTTGGCGCGCAAAAGAATAACGTCACAACAATGTGACAACATTTTCATGATGGTCTGGGAACAACACCAACACGAGGATATCAGATCATCCAAGTTGGGAATGCAGGATGAATGTATATTTTGTGGACTTTTAAAGACGAACAATTGTTTCCATGTTAAAATGTTTACATCTGAAGTTTTTTGCCCAAACACTAGTAAAATAAATGGCAGTGGCAAGTGTTAAATGGTTACTGCTGTGCTGTTGCAAAAAAACTGAACGCTGACAAGCTGTTTTATTGTTAGACCATAATGTTGGCATGTTTTGTTAAAGTTTTATTTGGGATGGTGATGTAATTTTCTTTGATTGCTAATATCAGTGGACTATTTATTATTATTATTATGATTATTATTATTATTATTATTATTGTTGTTGTTGTTGTTGTTACATAAATTTTTTTTAAATTGTGGCTGTTGAGGTGGACACTTCACTTTGCATTGTTAAAGGAAAGCACTTCATTGGCATTGTGTTACTGGACTGACCCTAAGCAATCATTGCAAATAGCAACTTTGCTATCCATTTTAGACACTAAAAGAAAAAAACACTCACAGACCTTACTAGCATCACATGTGCATAACTCAAGTGTCATCTTATCAATGTGTTATGTGATCTTCAATGCGTTTTTTTCTCTCTCTTCTATTTCTGGTAGATACAGACATTTAATTTAAAGTCTTGATGTTGCATCTGTCTACATACTGTTAATTACTAACCCTAATGAGCTGTTGTGTTTTATTTTGGACTGGGTTTACACAAATGCTCACTGAATGTGTTGGCAATAAAAGAAATTTTAAAAAATAAGTTGGATGTACATAATTCATTTGTGTGGAACCTGTTGACAAAATAGATTTATGTAAAACTAATTAATAAAGCACAAGGTGGCTGAAAATATAATATTTGAATTAATCTAACTTAAATTTAACATTTTACTGCCACAAATAAGAAATGTGTTGAAGTAACTAATCTAAACTATCTAACCTGAAAATATATCATCTTTGTTCATACAACATAACTTGATTTAGTTAGTCTTAAATATGTCTTGTTAATCTTAAGTAGTTTTTTTAAATTAGATGAACTAAAGATTTTTGCTTTAAACTAACATAATTCAATTTCGTGGAACCTGTTGACAAAATAATTTTAATTAAAGTCAACGTTTCATTTTTTTGAGTGTAGCTTGTTAATATTACCACATAATTGCCCCATCTCCCTTTGTTCTTTCTCCGATCCCTCATCTGCAACCAGCTGTGGCAGATAGTAAGCCTGGTTCTTCCTGTTAAAAAGAGTTTTTCCTTCCCACTGTCACCAAGTGCTGCCTAATAGGTTGTCATCTGAATGTTGGGGTTTTCTCTGTGTTGTTGTGGGGTCTTTACCTTACAATCTAAAGTGCCTTGCTGCAACAGATGTTGTGATGTAGGACTTTTTAAGAAAATCTGATTTGAATTGAATTAACCTGACTCCAGGTCCAAATATGGTCACTTCTGGCCCCCAAAACCCCAAATAAATCCAGAAGACCACAATCCAAAATTGTTAGTGGGGAAATGTCCATTGTCCGTTAATTTGCCAGAGACACTAGACTGACATATTTTTCTTCTTTTCCTTCTCCATATTGCCTTTTCTTTTCCCCGTCATTGAAACCTCACTTTCATTCCCCACTTCATCTCCTCTCGCCTTTTTATCTCCACCTTTTATCTGCTGCTATCGTTACTGTTCTCTCTTATTTTGCATCAGTGCTCTCGCACATCCTTTTTCCCTTCTCTCATCAAGGAGCCAGATGTGTTCCCACTATGATTTATTCAGACACAGAGAGAGCCTGCTACAGGCAGAATGCACTCTGCTTATATTCAAAGTATGCTTCCTGCTGTCATTCCATATGCAAATAAGTTTTTCTTATTCACATGAGTCATGCTTTTAACTTTTTAGGACTAAGAAAATGTAGACAGGACATAATTTCTTTACATTTGCTTGTGTAGAACACAACAGCTCACAACAATTTCTTCTGAATATCCAATAATAACAGCTGTGACTTTTTACACGTCTCACCACAGCGTTTTTTTTTCTTGTTTTTTTTGTTTTTTTACAGTTGTGGCAATTTTACCATGCCATCATATCAAAAAACAACAAAAAAAAATTTATTTGACTTGACATTGAACACATCTGAGTGTATGGCCTTCAGGTTGCCTCCTGTGAAAAGGCTTGCTGAGAACTGCAGAGGCACAAAGCCAGTGTCAGGAATAATTGCCTGTTAGGGGAATGAGTCCTCCAAACTAAAAATGCATTTCAGGCCCAGTATATTCCAGTTTTCAGTTCAGTGTCAGGACTCCAGCAGTTCTTGGTGATGTGGATGACCTTCTGACATCTACTGAACCTCGCAGAGAGTTAGTAAAATGAAACAGAATAGGACAGAATCACACTGCACAGTCACTATGTTCAGGACGCAACGGAGACGCCAGCAGCAGCGCACAGGTACAATTTGATACTTGAAATAACAATTATAGTTACAAAGTGTTTCACACTTACAGATAAACTTACTACCCACTTTATTAGGTATGCCTTACCATTACTGAGTCAGACCTCTGCCTTACCTTAATTCTTCTCTGCACATTATTTGTCACATAATCCAGTCAAAATGCTCCAAAAGGCTCCAAGAGGAGTTTAGTAACTGTCATTAGTGGAGATGTAAATTGGACGCCTAGCAGACAGGAAACATCTTTTAATTAGGAAGGGAAACAAATGACAATTGTATTTTTCCTCCAGCATCCCAGGAACTAATTCTAAAGCTTAAATGTATGCAAAACTATTGGGTGCCATTTTTATTTTATTTTATTTAGAAAACTCTCCAAATGAATGTTCACCACTTTTTTGGGGTATGTTAACATGGGACTCTTTAAGAAAAGCAATGTGAAAGCAATGTGACTGAGGAGCCAGTTATAAAAAAAATATTATATTCCGAAAATACACTGATGTAAAATAACTTCTGGCAAAGCATACTTATAAAAGCTGGAACAGTTACAATGATATAAACTGCAAAACAAAGATTTGGTCTCCTAGTGGAAAAGCGAGGATGGCCTCTATTTTTCTTTGTTATCTGACTCCAGTTTGAGGCTTCTTTTATTAAACGAGGTCTACCCTATTTTAGGCTTCAGAGCCCCCATGTCATATCCCACAGGCTGTTAGAGCACATATGGCACTACAGAAACACTGCCGAGGGCTAAATTATCAATTCTTCCCTTTATTGTAAGGGCTTCCCTTCAGGACTCATGGTTTTCTCTCTTTTCAGGTATATGTTTAGAAGAAGAAATCAGGGAACACAGGAGATTTTGAATCATAACTTACTCCGTTGTTAACTTGTCTCCTTCAGGATTGCAAAGTAAAAGCAAAGGAAATCAGGTGGAGTCAGATGTATTTGCCTAATGGGTGATTGTCAAATACTTGACAGATTGCCTCTAGACTCCTCCTGGCAATCACCTGTTACAGTGAGTGACACATAGACAAAATACTTAAAAAGTTAAGCAGGTGTGCTTCCTTTCCTTCGGTTTTCCTTTTCTTTTCGTCAAGAGAGAAGCTCAATTATAAAACCACTGAAGCTCTGGGAAGACAAGGTGACTCATCAACGCACCCAGAAGAGTTACCACAGAAATATCACTGTAGCTTGGGGCTAATAGTTAAGGACTAAAATTGTTAAAGTAAGATTAGGTACAGAAAATTACATGCTCATACCTCAAAAATGGCAGAAAGCAAATCAAAAAGTAGGAAAATTTGTGTTTGATTATTTCTTTCTTGTAACAATATTTGTTCTTCAGTAGAGTAGAAAAGTGCTATATAAGAAACATTTAGTTCTTGACAATAAATCTGTCCAAATGGTGCCACATTTGTAAGGAAAATGTGTTTGTGGATTGAGCAGCAGATTTTGAAAATGTGGGTTGCATCCATGAAAAACTTGCCAAATCATCTCTGCGATGCTGTTTATTCTGATTGTTCGTTTTAGTTTCTGGTATCCCAGGTTCTGACAATTAGGTGCCTGATTGGCACAACCAAGCTCTAGCTCACTTAGCATTAATTGGGAATTATATGCTTCTGCACATTGGCTCTAGCTAGTTTTAGGTTTTAAAATTTGCATTTCATCTTCTTGTTGAAATATGGTTACTTTGGTTTCTAAAGAACATTATTAAAGTGGACATGAAAGACAGCATGTAAAAAGGCTCATTTACACCATGAATCCCTGCTCTCAAAAACTAACAGTAGATTTACCAACTAGATTTAAGAAATAAATGCTTAAAGTACAAGTTTTTGAGAACATATTTAGTGCCATCTTGTGTTCGTACAGAACATTATGTCACTGGGTTGTCTGGTTCATTGTGGTCAATAGACATATGTTAGCTAACTAGCAATAGGACCAATAACGCAATGTAAAATAAGGACACTAAAACTAAAAACCAGTTTAAGGGAATCTGTTTTGTGCTGTCCCTGGCTACAACAATGGGTTCTATGTTAAGAAATCAAGGATATGCCGTCTACTTTCACTGTCTGTCTCTTTAGCAGTAATTGGCTTTTCACTGTTTAGCTAGCTGCACCGGAAAATCCAGCTTTTAGCCATACTGTTCGGGTTTATAAAGCACTTCATAAATGAAAACAGTGTTTTTACTGTGTAATTCCTGACAGAAGATGGTGTTAACCATATTTTAAAAACTTTAACTTTAAGCACTTATTTCTTAAATCCAGCTTCACAGAAAGTGTTACATCTATGCCAGTTTTTGAAACCAAAGCTTCATGATGTAAATTAGCCTTTACACATGCAGTATTTTATTTCCACTTTAAGGTCTCATTTTCTTCGGTAGATGCTGGAATTAGTTGCTGTCATGGTGGCCAAATGTAAATGGCTGGCTAACCTCTTCTACCATCCAACAAGTCTGTGTTACACAAACAAGTTAAAATTCAACACATCCAATTAACCTGGTTGCCATATACCTAGGTATGGAATGACAGACCAACCAAAGTCCAATTAGAGTACGATTTCATACTAGGAATGTAATATGCCTTGCTGTGATAGCATTCTAATAAACTGTATAAACTAATTATACTACTCTATATCTATTCCAATTGATACACACCCAAAATGATTTACTTCTTATTTTTTTTCCAAAAAACTCATTTTGCCTTTCTCCAAAATAGGAACAGGATCAGTTATCACCCATGATCTCTTAGACTTGAGAGTGCTTTTACTGCTGCTGCTACAGGTCTCAATTTCTATATAACATCCAGCCAGCTTGATAGAAGATGAGAGCCTTAATTTTAATTTTCTGTCTTTCAGCACTCGCTCAGTGTGCGATGTTTTAACACATGCAGCAGAAATATTTATTAGCAGATTAATGTGGGAAACGGAGGCAAGTGTCCCTCTCACTCACACTGAATATTTAAGACTTCAACGACAAAACAAGTTTCCAAATCCACCAGTGATGCGGCCTGTGAGAGAACAGAGCACTTTTGTTCCTCACCATTAAAACATTTCAAAATCGCAGCTGTTGCTCTTTGTGCTCTCATGTCTGAATGTAACTGCTCGGTGTCTTTTCTGTTAATGCTCCTAAGTATAGATGAGAAAAAGCCAGGCATCACTTTAACAGATACATGATGCCAGCATTACTACATTTTTATGTAGCATGAACCCAAGTGGGCCCAAGCACTAACATGACTTTCTTTTTAAATTGCTGTACTAAACAGAAATAAAGAACACCAGATTCCTAATTAATTTATAAGAAAATTATGTTTTATTTTGTTTTTTTCAAATGTTTCCTGGGGCCAGGAGCAGCAACTGAAAGCTTGCATCTTTTGTAATGAAGATATTGTATGCATACTGGTTATGCTATTAAATATTGATGACAGTTTGGCAGAGCTGGAAAAGCTAAATAAGTACATTCAGTAAAACAAGACAAGTGTTTTCATTCTTTTTCCAAGGTCATATTTTAATATATTCCCAGGTTGAGTCCTCCATGAGGAGGCCTCAAAGCATACCCTGCCAAGTATAGTTTAGCAGGGTATGCTAACTCATTAGCAGGGCATGTTCCAATAATTGGTAAAGTATTTAATGAATAATGTGGACTGCAAATTTAGAAGCCAAAGCTGACCTGACCTGTGCTATGGCCATATTTATAAAAGTGTATAACCTAGGTCTGGATGTTTGATAGTAAGCTCTGCAAGGCGCCAACACTCCGACCTTAAAAGGAAAGGGAGGTGACAGCAGGTATTCTAGTACTACAACAAGACAACTCCATCTACAACAATGTTCACTGTGACTAAGAAACCCTGTTAGAATATTTGCATTATCAAGAAAACCACTTTAATCCCAGAGACAGCACCAAGATTTGCTCTCCTCTCAGTCTTTCTGAATTATTCATAACTGCCTTCAAACGCCTGGACACAGTGACAATATCCTTCAAACAAGAAGTGCATCTTTTATCTGCAGTGGGACTGCGCTGCCAAGTGTAAAGGGGGCCATAATCGCACATGATTGTGTAGTTAACTTAATAACCTCTGACAGATGTTCAAGGAAATGAGGTTAAGAGCAGGTGCATTGCTGGCATAATCAAGCAGGCAGCTTCCAAGGGATGCAGCACCAGAGGCAAGATTATAAAATCCCTGCTTCCATCCCCTCTCCTCTGGGCACTTCCCTGCCTTTTAAGGCTATGATTCATACAAAGAAACAGAGAAAAAATGAGCTGAGGGACGGATAGATGATACACAGGGTGAAGTTATTAATTCAAGATTTGTGGAAACCATCTGGCTGCTGTTCAGAATGCCTCAAAAACCAGGTACAGTCATACAGAAACATTAAGCTGCTGAAGGACTAATGCAAAACAGCTCTGAGAATGTACCCTCTGAGGTGTGCTTATTCGCAAACCTGATATGGGATTAAAAGTGCAGTTAGGCTGATAGAGTTTATCGTATCAGCAACCTTACATTTTACAGATCGCATCAAAAGATTATCAATCTAGTAAAGTGTTGGGAGTTTCTCTTACAAGATATTAGCTGTATTGTATAGATTGTTTCCCCCTATCTTCTTGGACACTGGGCTGTATCCAAAGATGTAAGATGGTTAGCTGTATAGCTGCTTTAATTGACAGGTGTGCCCACACATGCAGTTTGAGCTGATAGCTGTCTGCCAGGCCTTACATCTGCTAGTTTAAAACACTGACCTGGACCTGCTGAAAGTGTTTTTGTTGTTGGTTCCGTTTGTGGTGTTCTAATAATATCAGAATATCCCAAAAAATGTCCTCTACATTTAAGTTTGCGTTACAGTTTTGTTGAGGGAAATTCTATTTTAATAGTCCATACAGTTTAGCAGGTTGCTAGCAAAGCTTGTCAGCATTAGTTAGAATTAGAAGTTAGTAAACCACCATCTCATCCAAGTATGATCACAACTCGCTCCAAAAACACCAGCATGGCAACAGACTAAACAGTGATTAAGTGACTACATTTTGCTCTTATGGTGTATTTTATGTATTTGTCATTGTTGGTCTGAGTTGATTGACAGGATATAAAGGATGTCAGCTTTTAAAGATTACAGAGTGAAAGGATGATGATATCTGTTATTGATAAAGTAGGGGACTGTGAGTGTGATAGAACCATGCTGGTGTGCTGGGGTTTTAAATCGTTCAATTTCACTGCCTAATGCCTACGTATAGCAACAATAAACGAGTCTTAGCAATATTGCCATATATATATATATATATATATATATATATATATATATATATATATATATATATATGTTGCTTTTTGTTGATGGTTGTGTGCGATAAGTTTGTACTTAAAGAATTCCATATGTGAAATGATACAGCATGCAATAAAATTAATCATTTAGTTAGGCCGAGTTTAACACTTACCATGGCAGCAGGTTGATAGTCACATGCACAGAGTAAAACAGCATTACCAACTGCTTTTAAGAGTGTCTGCAAAATAAACTCTAACCCCTTCTACTCTGGAGGTATCTGTAGCAGGAGCAGCCTCTATCCATTATTAAAACACAACCCTGTGCCAATTTTTTGGAAGGTTGCAGAGCTCTGCACATTCAGTGTAGAAGCCGCCTGGTAATAAAGTGATAAAAATGGGTGGAACACCATTATGCTTCATTTCTGCAATGTCCAATTTGGTAGAGCTGTGGTCAGATGTTGGAAATTGTTCAGTTGCATCACTTTATTACTTTCCCTGACTTGTTGTCATAAGGCTGTTATTTACGCTCTGCTTTTTTATTACGGGCAAAAATAAATAATTTTTTTTTTTCCTGACAAGGTTTTAGTTTTTTCTTTTGTTGATGTACACTACCAGTCAAAAGTGTGGACACACCTTGTCATTTAATGGTTTGTCTTTATTTTCATGACTATTTACTTTGTAGATTCTCATTGAAGGCATCAAAGCTATGAATGAACACATATGGAATTATGTAATAAACAAAAAAGTATGAAATAACTCCAAACATATTTTAGATTTTAGATTCTTCAAAATAACCATGCTTTGGTTTGATTACTTCTTTGCACACTCTTGGCACTCTTGTGATGAGCTTCATGACGTAGTCGCCTGAAATGGTTTTCCAACAGTCTTGAAGGAGTTCCAAGAGATGCTGAGCACTTGTTGGCCCTTTTGCGTTCATTCTGCGGTCCATCTCAACTGGCTTTAAATCAAGTGACTGATACCGTCACACCTCCTCATCCATGCTTCACGGTGAGAACCATGCATGTGGAGACCATCGGTTCACCTTTTCTGGATTGCACAAAGACACGGCACAGCATAGATTTCAACTGGTCTCATGTCCATTCCTTGCGTTTCTTGGATCAAATAAATTTCTTCTGCTCATTGTTTTTCCATAGTAGTGTTTCTTACCAGCTATTTGACCATAAAGGCCTGATTCGTACATTCTGCTCTGAACAGTTGATGTAGAGATGTGTCTGCTACTTGAACTCTGTGTGGCATTTATCTGGGCTCTAACCTGAGGTGCTGTTAACTAGGGCTGGGTATCGTCACTGATTTCTATAATCAATTCGATTCGGATAAGGCTAAATCCTGGTATAAACACATTCACAAAACAATCTCTAAATCAGCTCTTGTAAACACATAAAGCAAACCAGAATATTCAATAAACTTACAGCCATTGCTTTCGATGGTCTATATAAAGACGCAGGAGGTGAAGTTTAGACACAGATAGGCAGGTTTTCTGTACAATGTTTTTCCCCAAGTGACTGTGGCTTCTGCTTCCCACAATGCATTCCAACTACAGATTACACCTTCAAAATAAGATACAGATAAACTAATGCTGACTGTATAGAAAATATTTTTTAAACATAAATTATCACAGATGAAATATGACGGGGTTTTTTTTATCACTAAATTATTATGAACCATTTTTAACCTTTTACTTGGGAAAGAACATCTGTGAAGTAAAACCACTGCATCATGAAGCTCATTGAGAGAAGGCCAAGGGTTTGGACTGTGTATCCAAACTTTGGATTGATAGTATATCTATTTATTTTTCATCATGTGTGAATGTTCAACAAGTACCATAAGGGTGAAACTCCACCAGCTAACCACTCAGGCATAGATCTGGGGTGTGTTGTATCCACTTAAAAACTAACATAAAGAAGATTTCACTATCTCTTGCATGAATTTTTGCCACAGAAATTCACATGAAAAAAAATCTATTTAGAGGGTTAGAGTTGATCTATCAGACAAATGGTTAAGTTCGAAAAAACAAAAACCAAAAAGCGCCACCTATGGAGGAGAAAATGCTAGACTCTCAGTGCATGTTTTTAAAGCTGTAAAATGGGCACTTTAATATAGGAGTCTATGAGGATTGGTTGGCAGCTGTACTGGGATTGAACTTGTTCTGAAGAAAATTATAATATTACAGCCCTGCACTCAGTGATATGCACTGTATAAAATGTATTTGCACTTGCTGTGGAAAATCTTTGAACCCAAAACACTTGGGACCATTTAATTGTGGTTATTAAGGGGTGATTAAGTCCTGATAAATTAAATTCGAGCACAAAACTGACAACACATTAATTTGTTTAAATCAGGAAACAGATCAGCAGTTTTTGTTTTTTACTGAACCTTTTGCCTTTTGTTGCATGGTAAATGGTAAATGGCCTGTATTTGTATAGCGCTTTTCTAGTCCCTAAGGACCCCAAAGCACTTTACACAACCTGTCATCCACCCATTCACACACACATTCACACACTGGTGATGGCAAGCTACAATGTAGCCACAGCCACCCTGGGGCGCACTGACAGAGGCGAGGCTGCCGAACACTGGCGCCACCGGGCCCTCTGACCACCACCAGTAGGCAACGGGTGAAGTGTCTTGCCCAAGGACACAACGACCGAGACTGTCCAAGCCGGGGCTCGAACCGGCAACCTTCCGATTACAAGGCGAACTCCCAACTCTTGAGCCACGATCGCCCCATCCACAAAGTCATAACAGTGTGTATCATGCGTATATCACGGATTTTTTTCTAAGTTACTGGACTATAATGTGGACATGGCTGTGAACAACAACACGTGTGTGAAAAATTTGCAAAAGGAAAAATACAAGAAAACCAGAAGAGCACTGTACTACTGTTGAGTTTTGCAGAACAGTATGAAAAGACTTTTACAGCAGCAGAGACATTGAGCGGAGAAGCTCTTATAGGCATACTGTTCTATAGCTCATTAAAATGTATTGTGTTACATTTCCAAGGTGTCAAAAAGTAAACAAACATTTCAAACACAAGACTAAACAAAGAAACTAAGCACAGAACGAGTGCTTTGAGCTTTCCGAGGTTGTTATCACACAGTTAACTTAGTTGGACTGTCTGACCATTTTAGAGCTTAAGTCTAACTTAACATGTATGTCTTTGGACTGGAAGAGGAAGTCTGAATATCTTGAGAGAACTCACACAGACACAGGGAAAACAGACAAAGTCCACAAATAAAGACCCCAAATATATCATTATCAAACTATATCAACAGCGTCACATTATAGCATCCAATTTGCTAAAGGACTGTGCAGACCAGCTCACAGGGGTCTTTACTGAAATATTCAACCTGTCCCTAACACAGGCCAGTTCTACCCTGCCTGAAGTCCTCTACCATCATCCCCATTCCAAAGAAAACTACCATGCAGTACCTAAACGATTTCCTGGCAAGTGGCTCTTACTCCAGTCATCTCGAAGTGTCGAGAAATTGGTCAGAACTCATATCATTCATGACTCCTAGCCACATTCCATCCCCACCAGTTCGCATACAGGAAGAACAAATCAACAGAGGATGCCATAGCCATAGGCCTCCATACAACCCTAACTTACTTAGAACAAATGGACATTTACATCTGACTTTTCTTTACTGATTTTAGCTAGGCTTTTAACACCATCAACCCTGCCAGACTGGTAACCAAATTACACAACCTTGGCTTCCCTCACTCCAACTGTCAAGGATCAAGGTCTTCATCAGTGACCGCCCACAGAGAGTCAAAGTAGGGCCCCACCTGTCCTCAGCACTCAGCCTCAACACCGGCTTCCCTCAGGGATATGTGCTGAGTCAAGTTCCTGGGCCTGCACCTGGGTGGTGACCTATCCAAGAAAACACACACCACAGCTGCGACCGTGGCTCAGGGGGCTGGGAAGCGTATCTGTAGCTGGAAGGTCGCCGGTTCAATCCCCGGGCTCTCTGTCCTGGTTGTTGTGTCCTTGGGCAAGTCACTTTATCCTACCGCCTACTGGTGTTGGCCAGAGGGGGCTTCTGCCCAGGGCAGCTGTGGCTACAACTGTAGCTTGCCACATTCATGCACAGAGGATCGTCGGTTGTGCTCTTCTTTCCCTAGAGGAGCAGTACAGGTCCTGCTGCCACAGAAAAGCCTGCAGCATCCTGAAGGACACATCCCACCCTGCACATCACCTGTTACCCTCAGGAAGGCAGTACAGGACAATTAAGGCCAAATCAAGCAGACCGAGAAACAGCACATACGCCAGAAGATTCTGATTTAGTGACTTCAGTGTGCTCAGTTCTACTCAAGGAACTTTTGCTATCCTTTGATGGCAAAATAATAATTACAACCTTAATTATATGCCACAACTAAGTAGTCCCCCCCCCCCTGAGCTTGAGATGTGTGGATTTGGTGATCTCTTTCAAAAAGCAGCTACAAACTATTCTTTTAAATATTTGTTGTAAATATCTTAGCAATTTTACTGTAAAGAACTTAGTGATACTTAGTTAGAATATTATTTAACTTACTTATTTAACTACTACTGTATAAATACTGGATATTAGTGTATCACTGTGCACCGATTTAAATACTGCACATGCTCTTGAAATGTGGGAGGCAGTGTTTTTGTTCACAGGAAATAAAATATTAAACACCCACGGTGGAACGGCTAAAGACTAAGCAGAAAAACGATTGCATGGGCAGAATGAAAAAAGTGTAAACCCAACCAGAAGAGTTGTTTCAACTTTAACATATTTCAGCCTCTTTTCCCAGTGTACCTGTCACAGATTAGTAGGCAGAGGACTCACTCGCAGGACTCTGAAGTTTAGAGAGAGGGTGAGGGTTTATTTGAAATGTGACACCAAGTGAGAATATATACATATATACAGTGGAACAGATAACACGGGGCTCCAGGGAGTAGGGCGGGGTCCGAAGGGAAGGTCCAAGACGGGGGTACACACACGCTCTTCTTCCACTCGATCCGTAACTCAAAAATGTCCACACTAAGAAGCTCACGCTCACTCACACACATCCACAGAAATCCAGACGGCAAGGAAGACGGGCAGGGAGTCTAGAAGGCCTGTACACAGAGGAAAAAACAAAGTCAGGAGGAAACTCTAGGGGATCAAAGGAACATTTTCATAGGTTACACTACACTGACACTTGGTAATGTGACGATCCAGCGAGGAAGCAGCCTCTCTTGCCATCTTAAGTAGTCTGCCAGGATCAGTGTGAATGAGCCACAGGTGTGTGTTCAGGGTGGGTTCAGAGGCGGGGAACCAAGGTCCAGTTCCGCCCTGGTGGGAGAGGTTAAGACAAACAATACACACACCACGACCTCTCCAGATCTTGAGAACCATGACAGTACCCCCCCCTCAACGGGAGCCTCCAGGCGACCCACCAGGCTTGTCCGGATGGGCGCGATGGAAATCCCGGACCATACCCGGGTGAAGGATGGCCGACCTAGGGACCCAAGAGCGTTCCTCCGGGCCATAGCCCTCCCAATCCACCAGATACTGAACTCCCCGTCCACGGCGCCGCGAGTCCATGATTTGCGTAATGGCATACGCGGGCAGGCCATCAATGAGCCGGGCGGGTGGCGGGGGCCTGGAAGGAGGGCACAGAGGACTGGACAGGTGTGGTTTCAACTGAGACACATGGAACACGTTGTGGACACGCATGCTACGCGGGAGCTGCAAACGGACCGAGACTGGGTTAACAACAGCCTCGACGGTAAAGGGTCCAATGAAGGTGGGTGTGAGTTTCTTAGACTCAGTGCGGACAGGGACGAACCTCGTGGAGAGCCATACCTTTTGCCCCGGTGTGTAGGTGGGTGCGGGCAACCTCCGACGGTCAGCTAGCCGTTGATTCTGTTCCTTGGTTCGAAGGAGGGCGGCACGGGTAGCTCGCCAGAGTCGCCGACATTTGCGGAGGTGGTGCTGCACAGAGGGAACGAGATGCTCACCTTCCACAGATGGGAGAAGGGCCGGCTGATATCCAAGCGAGGCCTCGAAAGGCGACATTCCAGTGGCGGAGGAGGTGTGGCTGTTGTGAGCGTACTCAATCCAGGCTAGATGCGAGCACCAGGTGTTTTGGTTTGTCGAGGCCACGCATCGCAGGGCTGTTTCCAGTTCCTGGTTCAGCCTCTCTGTCTGCCCATTGGTTTGGGGATGGTACCCTGAAGAGAGACTGACCTGGGCACCAATGGATGAGCAGAATTCTTTCCATACCTTGGATGTGAACTGCGGCCCACGATCAGAGACGATGTCAGAGGGAATTCCATGAAGGCGAAACACGTGGTTGGTAAGCAGCTGGGCGGTCTCTAGGGCTGTGGGAAGCTTGGGTAATGCTACAAAATGTGCTGCTTTAGAGAAGCGATCGACAATAGACAGAATTACTGTGTTACCTGCCAAAGGTGGAAGTCCAGTAACAAAGTCGAGGGCAATGTGTGACCACGGTCGACCCGGGGTAGGGAGTGGATGAAGTAAGCCTGCGGGAGGAGTGTTTTGTGACTTATTTTGGGCGCAGGTAGTACAGGCTTTAACATATTCTCGGGCATCTTGGGCTAAAGATGGCCACCAGAAGGCGCGTTCCAGAAAGGCAATGGTGCGTTGGATTCCAGGGTGACATGAGAATCTTGCTGTGTGGGCCCATTGGAGCACCTGGGATCGTACGGACGAAGGGATGTAGAGCCGCCCCGGGGGTCCTGTCCCCGGATCAGGTTCGGTACGCTGGGCCTGCCGCACCATTGACTCAATCTCCCAAGTGAGGCCTCCTATGACACAGCCCGGAGGAAAGATCGACGCCACCTCCCGATCCCCCTCAGAGGATGAAAACTGACGTGATAAAGCATCTGGTTTGACATTTCGGGACCCGGGCCTGTAAGTAATGGAGAAATTGAAACGGGTGAAGAAAAGCGCCCACCTGGCTTGACGTGCGTTGAGGCGTTTTGCTGCCTGAAGGTAGGCGAGGTTCTTGTGGTCGGTCCACACAATGAAAGGCTGTGCCGTCCCCTCTAGCCAATGCCGCCACTCCTCAAGTGCCAGTTTGATGGCGAGTAGCTCCCTGTCGCCAACATCGTAGTTTTGCTCTGCGGGTGAAAGCCGACGAGAGAAGTAAGCGCATGGATGGAGTTTACCTTCAGTATTCTGAGAGAGAACGGCCCCCACGCCCACATCCGAAGCATCCACCTCCACGATGAAGGGTTGGTTGAGATCCAGCTGGGAGAGGATGGGAGCGGAGGCAAACCGTTGTTTCAGATGAATGAACGCCTCCGCGGCTGCCTGTCCCCACTGGAACGGAACCTTAGGGGAAGTGAGGTGAGTAAGAGGTGAGACAATTTTGCTGAAGTCACGGATGAAACGGCGATAGAAATTTGCAAACCCCAAAAAACGTTGAAGCTGTTTGCGGTTTGGGGGTGTGGGCCACTCCAAAACCGCTTTGACCTTTCCAGGATCCGGTCTCAAGTTTCCCTGCTCAATTATGAATCCAAGGAAAGAAACAGTGGTTACATGAAACTCACACTTCTCTGCTTTGACAAAAAGGCAGTTTTGTAACAATCTTTGTAACACCAGTTTGACATGTCTTTCGTGCTCTGACACTGACCTGGAGAACATGAGTATATCGTCCAGGTAGACGAAAACAAAGTGGTTGAGGAAGTCTCTGAGGACGTCATTTACGAGGGCTTGGAAGACTGCCGGGGCATTTGTTAATCCAAAAGGCATTACAAGATATTCAAAATGTCCCAGATGGGTGTTGAAGGCAGTCTTCCACTCATCCCCTGCCCTAATGCGAACCAAATGGTAAGCACTGCGGAGGTCGAGTTTACTGAACATTTTCATCCCGTGGAGAAGCTCAAACGCCGAGGTCAGCAGGGGCAGCGGGTATTTATTCTTGACAGTGATTGCATTCAAGCCCCGATAGTCAACGCATGGCCGGAGGGACTTGTCCTTCTTGTCCACGAAGAAAAATCCTGATGCCAAGGGAGAGGTAGATGGCCGAATGAGTCCCGCAGCCAGAGCATCAGTAATGTACTCCTCCATGGCTTCTCTTTCTGGCCGTGACAGGCTATAGAGTCGGCTAGTAGGCAACGGAGCTCCTGGTAACAAGTCAATGGCACAATCATAAGGCCGGTGTGGGGGAAGGGAACGGGCGCGATCCTTACTAAACACCTCCGCTAGTTCATGGTACACTGAAGGAACTGCTGTTAGGTCCGGAGGAGTCTGCGGGGGTGATGCGGAGGAGCCAATGGATGGAATGGCTGATTTTAAGCAAGTCATATGGCAACCCTCCCCCCATCTAGACACACAGCCCGCCTGCCAATCAATCAGTGGGTTATGCTGCAACAGCCATGGATAGCCCAGAACCAGAGGCGTCAGCGGAGCTTTGAAAACAAACAGACTGATTAATTCAGTGTGATTTCCAGACAAACACAGGGTGACTGGTTCAGAAACATGGGTGACATCAGGCAAACGCTGTCCGTTCAGAGATGAGGCTCGAAGAGCATGGGGCAGAGGTTCAATAGTTAGGCCCAGTTTCTTAGCGAGTGATGCATCAATAAAACTCTGTTCGGCCCCTGAGTCTATCAAAGCCTTGAGTGAGTGAGTGGTGGCGTGAGCAGTGAGCTTAGCTGGTAACAAAAGATGAGGAGGGGAATGAGAGATGTTTATTTCGCCCACCAGTACCCCCGTTTCTACTGGCGGGCACGCCCTTTTGCTCGTGCGGGGCAGACGGCGATGAAATGTCCGTGACGGCCGCAGTATAAACACTCACCAGCCATGAAACGGCGCTGCCTCTCCGTTGGTGTAAGCCGGGCACGTCCAATCTGCATCGGCTCTGCCTCGCCGGGGCTCACATCCACCGAGGCCGGCTGTTGTGGTGAAGCAGCACTACCGGCAAAAATCCCAACACTGAGCGGAGCACTCTGGGAAACTGAGTGGCGCGTCCCACGGCGCATTCGCAGGCGCTCGTCAACGTGAATGCAACGTGAATCCCCGGGGCCTCTAGCCAGGCAGCGGGAGGGTCGGGGGGTGCAGCAGCGGCCTGGGGATTCGGAGATGGAGAGGGACTTACACGCGGAGATGGGTTTACGCTCGGAGAGGGCGAGCTTACCAGGGGTGTGCGCTGGGCGAGAGCCTGTGTAAGAGCGGAGAGCTCTTTATTGATATGGTGGAGCATCTTCTCGTGCCGCTCCAGCAGGGCTTCCTGAGTGAGGAGAGCCCGTTGAACAGGGTCAGAATCCGCTGAGTCCATAGTGGCTGGATCGTTCTGTCACAGATTAGTAGGCAGAGGACTCACTCGCAGGACTCTGAAGTTTAGAGAGAGGGTGAGGGTTTATTTGAAATGTGACACCAAGTGAGAATATATACATATATACAGTGGAACAGATAACACGGGGCTCCAGGGAGTAGGGCGGGGTCCGAAGGGAAGGTCCAAGACGGGGGTACACACACGCTCTTCTTCCACTCGATCCGTAACTCAAAAATGTCCACACTAAGAAGCTCACGCTCACTCACACACATCCACAGAAATCCAGACGGCAAGGAAGACGGGCAGGGAGTCTAGAAGGCCTGTACACAGAGGAAAAAACAAAGTCAGGAGGAAACTCTAGGGGATCAAAGGAACACTTTCATAGGCTAAGCTACACTGACACTTGGTAATGTGACGATCCAGCGAGGAAGCAGCCTCTCTTGCCATCTTAAGTAGTCTGCCAGGATCAGTGTGAATGAGCCACAGGTGTGTGTTCAGGGTGGGTTCAGAGGCGGGGAACCAAGGTCCAGTTCCGCCCTGGTGGGAGAGGTTAAGACAAACAATACACACACCACGACCTCTCCAGATCTTGAGAACCATGACAGTACCATGAAGATCTACATTAGTTTTCCAGTTTTTCATTAATTCAAAGGTGGAAAGTCATCTGCCCCCCGTGCTAATGAGGGATTACAGTATACCTATTTTTCATTTCTTTTTTTCTTTTTTTCCAGAAAATCTAATTAGGCATTAGTGGATTTATGCTTTTTTTCTTCATCAGAATTAAGGAATTGCTTTCCAACAGTACACCCCAGAAATCACAGCTATGAGGGCACTGTAAAAATACAAAACCCAAACAAATGGTAGAGACACAAGACAATAAAGTAATGCTATCAATTTGACTTATGTATGCTTATTTGTATGTTAAGAATCTATGTAAAGAAATGACTATAGCTCTTTGGGTTAAAGTATACAGTTTTGAGTGTATGCCTAATTAAAAATTTAAACTTGAAGAATATGCACTTGTGAAGATCATTCTTTATCTTTGTGGCATTTCATTGTGGATATAAATAAATCTTTTCCATTCCTCACCAAGGAAGGCCTGTGCTTCCTTCGCTTACATAATAGTGTGTGTTCGGTCTGTCTGCTTGAACATGAATGGGCCTTTGTGTCGCCAGTCAGTTGGTGGCATTGATTGTAACACATGCCTGTTGCTAGAAAAGTGACTAAAAACAAATCAGTCAATTCTTAAATGGAATTTATGGAATGGGTTAGCTGACAGCCATATGACAATGCTAAAATCAGTTCTTCCCTTTAAGGTTAGTTGTTCTTCCAACAAAGGGCCTTATCTCGGGTTTTATCTTGCTTGCTTTTGCTGCAAAGCCAAGTGCACATAGTTTTTATTTAGCATAATTATTTTGAATGGGTGGAAAAAAGAAAAAAAAAAGGTCCCCCTTTTGGTCTTTTATCAGAAACCCCTTCCCATCTGGCTTTCATATAATTGAAGCATTTTCAGTTTGACCTCAAGCTTGTTAAGCATCGATCTGATAACCTTCAAAAGGAAGCTTGGCTCGCTATGACTGTCAGAGGGGTTAAACGGATAAAGGGCTTTGGGTAAAGTGTGATATAGATATTTTTGTAGTAAAGCTGTTGATATTTTCTGTTGATAGTCATATTCCAAAGTGAGCATTTGATAGAGTTTTAAAAACGATTTAACAAGATACCCGTCATGCATCTAAACAAGAAAAATACACCTTCTTGAGTCTACGCGGCGATATATTCATCGACATATATATATATATATTTGTATACAATAACTAAATAATATTAAAAGGTCAATAAGAAACATCTTACAATAGTGTTGAGCATGTAGTGCAGTGTATTGCACTGTCGTGGAGATAAATATGAGGTATATCACTCTTACAGTGTGTAGACATTTAAATAAACCAGTTTACTAAAAAAGCATAGTAAAGGGACTGATTCTCATATAATGATTTTCTACTCTCCCGGAGTACTCAAACGGCTCTATACAACATATCACATTTACCCCCATTCTCACAAGCACTTTCTCTAACTTAGTGCTGTCTAGCCACATTCACGCTCCGATGGATGCATCGGAGAGCAACTTGGGGTTAGTATCTTGCCCAAGGATACTTGGCATGCAGCTTGGAGGAGACAGGAATCGAACCACCAATCTTCCGATCAGTAGGTGACCTGCTCTGCCTCCTGAGCTACAGCCACACATATTCTGCCTACACACTATGACACCACCATTACTGTGTATGACTTGACTCTCAGCAGACGCCTCCTGTGTCTCTCATTGTGAGTGTAGTGTCCAGTGTATCACCAGTCATGTCATCTCTACTCACCAGTGACCCTGATGCAATAACATTGCCGCCAAAATATTTGACATATGATGAGGTATACTTTCCACGAGCCCTTCCTTTCCCTTTCCATACACCTTTATTTTTTACTTTTAATTCTATCTGTATAGGATAGAATTAAATAAATTATATGCATATTTCACATTTAGATGTATGATGATGTCGCTCAGTTGTAGATGTAAAGTGGTCATGACACGCTACATGTATAAAGACTAATTTAAACCATGTAACCCTGCTTTGAAAACTGACATAGATGTAAAAAAATAAATGGTAAATGGCCTGTATTTATATAGCGCTTTACTAGTCCCTAAGGACCCCAAAGCGCTTTACATATCCAGTCATCCACCCATTCACACACACATTCACACACACTAGATGTAACTCTATATTCATCTGTTGTTGCTTTATTGGGTTTCTTTGGCTGGTGCATTTCTCAGTATTACCCCTTGAGTTTTGTGGCTTCTTCTTTAGTTATTTTGTGTGCACTACACTGCCCCATTTGGTGATGTGTTGTAAGCAGCAGACAAAGTTCATGCAGGCAGTGTGAGAAAATGCCTGGAGGAGAAAACAAGCTACACAATTTAAGCCCAGTTTACATCGTTGGGGAGTTTGTTGAGCCATAATCTGTAAGTAATCAATGTGTAGCTTTATTTTCTGTAAGATTTGTTACTTTCCTGTTACTTAAGAGGTTATTTGAACTTATAAGGAAAGATGTTTATGGTGAATGTAAAGCATAAGAAAAGCTATGTTGCTAACTTCTGTTTGTGAATGCATAATAAGTCGATACTGATGCTTACGTATTATTTTACTGTATGTTCACAGTCTTACAAATTAAAAGGGGAAAAAACGGTCTTCAGGTAAAGACACAAAGACAAAGCGATGTGTCCTGTCGTTCCTGGAACCATCTCCTCTTATGTTAAGCTCGCTGCATAGGGTGAATAGCCATACAGACTCTGTCTGTGAAGCTTGATTTCTCTTTGTTGGTTGCGGTCAGTAGACTTACATTACATGTTAGCTAACTTGAGACAGAACCAGAGGAAAACAAGGACACTAAGACTAAAACTCAATTCAAAAGGGGATCACCTTTTTCATCAAAAATCCTGACATCTATCTGCATGCTCCAGCTAAAACATGCTTCGGTAAGAAACAGCTAGGTTTGTGGTGTGATGTTATATAGTAAACTGTGACATTGTATCCTGTTTGGATGTGCTTGGGACTATTTTATAGCATAAAATAGTGCTGATCACATCAGCTTGATACGGCTGGCCAGGCGAGGAAAAATCTGACTCCAGCTTGTCGTTCCGGTGAGCTACCTGTCACCTGACTCAAACAAACTCTCCTCCACACATTCTCAGGGTGCTTTACAAACCCAACATTTATGGCTAATGGCTGGATTTTCCTGTTTCAGTGCAGCTAGCCAAACAATTCTACACAATACTTGTGTAGAATTGTGCAACAGGGCACTAAAAATCTTCTGTGATTCTTCACACTGGAATAAAAGCCCTAAATATGATATTATCTAAGGCAGTGATATCTTTGTATTAGTCACAGATACAAACGCTATCCTAAAGAATTTCAGCTATTTTTTGTGTTCCACTAACTGACAGACCAGGGCCCAAGTAAGACATGCAATACTCCAGGAATTACAAAAGAATTAAAAAAAAAAAATCAACTCAACATTTTTGGTCTAGGAGTGTTAGCCAGGCAAACCAGAGCATTTAAGGATATTACATTGGTCTTTAAGAAACTGTTTCGAGAAATATAACTCAAAATTTCGAGTTACTTTTCTCAAAATTTCGAGTTAGCTGTGCCAATCAAAAATATACGTGAATGAGGTCGCTTTCTTGTTACCCGGAAGCAAATGGTGCAGAGGAACGCGCACTCAAAAACGGATCCCAACAAATTGGCGCTTTCGCAAGTACATTTGCTGATAGTAACACCATGTGATTCAGCTAATAACACAAGGATTTCATCATTTGTGAAGCCAGGCTTAAAACACTCAGCAATCTGTGCATTCACGACTGGAGGTAATACCGGTAGCTTAGCTGTAGCATTTGTAGCTGAGGGCTTCAGCTTCCGGGTAACAAGGAAATGACGTCATTCACATAGATTACTGATTGGCATATGATAGAATACTGCATGATGACCTCTTGTATTGACTCAGACTGTTGTTTATAGTTCACTGTGACCCGTTATGCAGGGAAGGAGCAGTACCTGCTAGATAAGAGCTTAACGAGCAGTTTCACTTCGTGCCAGGTAGAGAAGCCTCTCCTGGCACACACGTGCGCACACACACACACACATACGTGCACATCCACATTCCAATGTAATAAACGAATGCACCTACTGTTGTATATAAATAAAGACCAGGGCAGTGGCAGAGCGCGAGTCCCGGAGCCCTCACTCTCATGCGAGTGCTCTGTGACTGCCCTTGCATGCAAGTAAAACTGTTTGTTTCTCCTCTCTGACTCTCAGCTGAAGAAGTGTCTTAGAATGTATCTCTTGACAGAAAACCTTTTAATCAGTACTGCAAATGCCCCTTTGTTATTGCTAGTGGTTGGTAATACTTGTTAGATGCATGTGATTATTAAGTTATGGCTAGAAGAAACTGTGTTAAGGAAAGTAATTTTAAAAAATTAGTACTGATGTTTTTGTAGTAGTACTTCGAAAAGAATGAATGCAGTGCAATTAAAAGAAGAGATGTAAAAAAAGCATGTGTATTTTAAAGTACTTATCTGTTATTTTTACAATTTCATACGTATCATTTTATTTTCTTGCATACAAAACAACTTTCAAGAACTTGTGACAAATCGCTGGTACCAGAATCAGAATCAGCATACTTTATTAATCCCTAAGGAAATTATGTGGGTTACAGTTGCTCCAGTACAGTAACAATAACAGAAACAAACTAGACTGTAGTCTGTTTCTGTAGCTTGCCATCACCAGTGTGTGAATGTGTGTGTGAATGGGTGGATGATTGTGTATAGTGTAAAGCGCTTTGGGGTCCTTAGGACCAAGTAAAGCGCTATACAAATACAGTCCATTTACCATTTACCATTATAAATAAATATCAAGAATATTGACAGCAACATAAGAAAGCACATTCCCAGCGGTTGAGAAAGTAATTAGTGCCCTTGTCCAGAAAGCAGGTTAGAACCCTGAGCAGTGGAGCTTTGATACCAGGATTCGTTATGTCTGGCACTATGCCTTGAATCACCCCATTGCACACATTAATGTTATTTAAACAGCAATTGCCGCAATACATGTCTACTGTCCACAGAGTCCAGTTTATTTGATTTTATTTGTAGCCATGATATTCACTGATCCTACGTCACTGAAGTAGCATTTTGAGTTTGCACAGTTGTAAACTTGTGCAAATTAAAGTGCTCCACTATGAGCTTTGACTTCAACCGTCTTAATGAGAAAAGTGTCAGTCAACAGGAGGACCTCAAGAGTCCATTACTATGATAAATGACCCAGAATTTAAGCTCACTCTCCTTTAGAACAAAAATCACAGAGTTTTGGAAAAAAGCATCCCCTCTCCACCGTCTTCATGGTGTACATTACAGAAGGAAGCTCTGTCAGTTGTTTTCACTTGAAGCCTTAAAATGTCATTTAAATGATTTTGTTTTTTATTATGCTGTCTGAAACAGGTCTTCCTTGTAACCGAGACAAAGGGTCTCAATGGGATTACCTGTATAAATACAGGTTAAATAAAACCCAAGTAAACATATTAATAAAGCAAACCAAAAACAGTAAAATAAGGGCCTGCATGAAAACTGTCCTCATTTGTAAAAAAAAATACCACATACCACATACGGATTTCCCCCGGCTAGCACTGAAGAACAGTTTTGTTAAAAAAGCCATCCTAATTACCCATGGTTTGACAAGTGGGGTGGTGAACTTCATAAAGCTTCATTTTTTGTGAAGTGCTAAAGATTAACAAACCCCCAGAGTGGTGTACCAACTTCAACTTAAAAGAAAAAGTGGTCCCTATACACTAAGACTGTCCCTAATGCCACTCTGGAGCTTCAGCAGTCATAAGCAGCAGACATTAAAAGCTTTGATTAGCAACAAGGAGAACATGTCTGATTTTGTAAACGTGAGCCATTTGACCATTAATGCACAACACAACACCTCTGCTGTGAATTCAAACCATCACAATTAAGTGGCAGAATGTCTCTCTTATCTTGTTTATACTGAGGAAAGCATCAGCTCGCGTGCTGCAGCATGCTGCCCGCTAAACAGTAGAACAGAAGAACAAGGGCAAAACTCTGCCAGCAGATTTTTCCCTATGAACTTTTGTGAAAAAAATCTTAGAAACAGTGTTAAGATAGATGCTCTCAAAGAAGGTGACATGGTTACTAAATGAGGAAAAAGTTGACTGCATGAACTGCATGAACTCTAAAGTGCAAATAAATAAATAAATAAATAAGGGGAAAGTCTACTAACTTATCAACTTATGAACATATGAAATGTCAAATGTTGGCTCAGCAAGATTTTATTCTTTTTATTTGTAAGAAACCGCTATCCTCACTGTGCATAACTTTCAAATCATTTTCACTGCAGAGTCTCTGACATCGCTGTATATGTGTGTGAACACAGAGCAGCAAGATAACAAATTACACAAAAACATAAAAAATTATGTTCAAAGAGCCGGTGTGGTTGAAGTTAATCAGTGTATAAACTTTAGTTTAGCCATGGGCTGTTCAATCAATACCTCATTTTCTCCATATACTACTTACTTTATCTTAACAGGCAGCACCATCTAAATGCAACATCCCATCAAAGACGTCAGAGAAAAACTGTTTTCACAACACGACCTTTAAAACTCAGTAACAGTTCAGTTACTGCTCTATACATGCAAGTGTTGCTATTTTCACTGCTCCATGGTTACAATATTAAGATTACCGTTGTGTTTTAGTAGTGAACATTGTCAATAACTCTGTGTTTTGTTTTGTTTTTACTGCAGCTAAAGGCCTTATGTTGTAAACATGTCATTCTATCTGTAAGCATGATAGCTCAAAAAGTGCCCAGACAGTGAGCTGACACTGCCAGAGGTTTGCACTCTCAGAGTTCTTGTTGTTGTTGAAATAACTCGAGTCCACAAACTTTGGTCTGATTATTTTACCTCCATCTCAGTCAGATGCTAAATTCTGCATGTGGTTACATATTGTCTTAACAGCTTAGTGAAAATAATATCATTACATCTTCATTGTAACTTTTTATGTTCAAGTTTCAGTTTTCTGAAAATCTTTTTGATTTTTTTTTTCGCTAGCTATTTGATCTTTGAGATATTCTATTAGATTCAGGGTAAGTCTTTATAATACAAACTGTGAATAAGGTGCATGCACCCTGTAATTATGTGCAACTTGTGGGTAACAAGTCAGGTTTTGCAGGAAATTCATATCTGAATAATAGTCACATAAACATCAGCAGAACATCCGATCATCTTGTATTCTCTCCAACTTCTCACAAATGTGACAGATCCATAAAAAAAGATTCTTTTTCTTTTTCATGCTTTGCATCAGCGTATCATTTGCATCAATACCTCTTTGAACTGCATATTAAAAGTTCCCATAAGCAACTACAAATGAATATCCAAATTCAAAACTTCACACCTTTTATGTCCTTAATTTGTCACAAAATAATGAAAAAAGAGGCCACATAGGAACATTAAAGTACTTCAAGTTAATTGTCTAATTACTTTTGAGCCTATGAAAATGGATGGCCTGTATTAAAAAAAAAAAAAAAAAACAATCTCTAAACAGTTAATGCAGTACTTTCTGTTAAACTCATTGAATTAAAACCAAAGGACTGTGCTTCAGGCACATACCCGTTGCCTTTTTTCAGGCAACTATGTAAATTGCACCACTGTACCAATACTCCAGCTGCATGTCTGTCCTTGAGACTGCAAGTTCATTACATCCATCACTGAAATATGAATACATGCATGTTTATGCGTATGTGTTTTCTTCCAAATGCCTGTGCATGACATGCCTTGTTAGTCAAACTCATAAAGGCTGCCATGGGACATTGGTTCTGGGTGTCACAGCTTCACACCTCAAAGGACCACTAATGATTCCTCTGATTCAATTTAAACACCCCCATCCAGTCACAGTATATTATCAGTGACAATATCTAAGAATGGGGGAGTGAGAGACTTTTGTTCAGTAGAGGGCAAAGGGTCTGATATAAGCAGAGAGTGTTGGGAAAAAGAAAGGAGAACAAAGGAAATGAAGAGAACTGGGAAGGAAAAAGTGAAAGTTTGAAAAAGTAGAGAGTAGAAGAAAAAATATCATAAATCCACTGTACATACACAGGAAAGAGAAAAGATGTACAATGTCAATATGTTGATCCCATCAACTGCTTAGTGGAGTCCTGTTGTGAATCCTAACCCATAAGTACAAAAAGTTTGCTCCCTTCCTGATTTCTTTCTTGTTGTCACACTTTGATATTTTAGATCCTCAAACTGATTTTAATATTAGACAAGAAAAACAAAAAATACAAAATGCTCTTTTTTTAAATAATCATTTCATTCTTGGAATGAATTCTTCCAGCTGTTATTGTGTCTGGTGCTATATAAACAAAATCAAACTGAATTGAACTGATTTCCCCCACCCTCTGCCATTTTGTTAAATCATAAACAAACTGAATGATCTGATTTTCTTTGGAAAGCTGTTCAGTTTCAGTAGCTACACCCACCCAGGTCTTATTACTGCTAGACTTGTTGAACTAGGAAGTCACTTCCATAAGATTCCCACATAGCAAAATTGGTATGGCCCGGATCTGGCCCACACAATGTGCTTACACATGGTCCACATACCACAAAGAATGACAGCCCTTTGGTGGCCCAGATCTGGTTTGCCAGATGTGGCCCAAACATGGGTCAGCACAAGGCCAGTTGCAGACACACTGCTGGCCCTGTGCTGGGCCAGAACAGTTTCAGCTCTGGCCCCAGATGACAGCCTAATATGTACCTTAATCAAGCCATGTACTAACAACATGTTTGAGGACATAATAGTGCAAAAGTAACATGACAAAACTTATATAGCGCTTTTCTACTCTCCTGGGACTCAAAGTGCTCTATACAATATGCCACATTCACACACTTTCTCTGAACTGAGTGCTTTCTAGCTACATTCACACACATTCTCAATCTTGACGTGCAGACTGGAGGAGCCAGGAATTGAATCACTAACCTTCCAATCAGTAGGTGACCTGCTCTACCTCTTGAGCTACAGCCACTACTGATGTGTCGGTCGCAAACGAAACAGCTCTGCGAGCCGTGGGGTTTTTTTTTTCTCTCACCCTCTCTCTCGCACTTTTTTCAGCTTCACTCCGCATGCGAGCCTTGTGCTTTGTGCTGGGAAGAGGAGGGAGGGGTAGTAGTTACACTCGAAGTAGCACAGGAACAGAGCGGGAGGGAAAGAGAGAGAATGAGAGCATGGGACAACAACGTCACATTAGAAAGGTATAGTAATCATCCACAACTATTTTCAGTTGCAGATGATAAAGGATTCAGAAAGTTTATTCATGCAGGCCTATATGACAGAGAATGTGCATCTTCTTTTTGTTTTCATAGTTTAATTTATATTTAATTGTGTTGTGGTTTGCAGTGTTTTGTGTTGTTTCACTTTAAATTTGTTTAAAAGGAAAAAGCTGAAAATTTTAATAGTTAAAAGTTGAAATGTAAATAGTTGGTTTTTGCATTATATGATTTATTTATTACATTTTATGTGGAGTGAATAAAGAAAAGTATATTTACGGTGGCCCCTAGAGACAAAGCACGTACAAACTCCAAAAGTGGAGTTTGTACGTGCTTTGTCTCTAGGGGCCACCGCATATATTTATATATAAACATATATAAATAAAACCACTTTTTTTTACATTAGTAATTCCTTTTGTGCATAATTTTATGTTATTGTTAATAATAAATTAATTAAAGCAACAAAACAACCTGAAGAGCCGGTTGAGAGCCAAAAGAGCTGGTTCTCTAAAAAGAGCCAGAAATCCCATCACTAACAGCCACCCCTTGGCAAAGATGAGTAAACCGTCACTAGGTATTGGATAAAGTGTACTCTCACAAACCTGCCAAACCTGCATTTGAAACGTTGGCTACCATAGCAGTATAGTATTGCAACATGGCATTTGGGTCTTCTACCCTAAAATAGGAAAATAGTAACATAAACAGTACCATCATTGCCAGACCTGGCCCACATCTGGTTGAGATACACTGTCATGACACCAGTTAGTCAGAAGTGCCAGATTGATGCCCAATCTGGGCTAGACCTGTTTTCTATGGGCCTGGGCCACATAAACCAAACCACAATCAGGCCAGATATGGCATGCCATCATATAGACAGTGCCATTTATGCCAGGCCTGGCCCATATCTGGATGACATACCACTTACCATGCCAGAAGTCAGCCAGCAGTGCCGGCTTGATATCAGATCTGGGCCAGACCAGCTTGCTATGTGGGTTTTGTCTGACAAAGTGAAGTTGGCTAAAAGATCTCAACACCTCATACCATGATATAAAGAACCTCAAGAACAGGTGAGTAACAAAGTCATTGCCATCTATCACTCTGGAAAGGGTTACAAAGCCATTTCTAAGGCAAAGGGACTACAGCGAACCATGATGACAGCCATTATCCAGAAATGGAGAAAAATTGAAACAGGGGTGAAACTTCCCAGGAGTGGCTAGGTTAGCAAAATTACTCCAAGAATGCATTATCTAGGAACAAGCTATATTTAAGTGCTATTACCATTAAAAGAGGCCAAGGAAAAATTAAACATTTGCCAAGACACACTGAGCAGGAAAGTGCTGGTGAAACAGCTGGACGACCCCAGACCATTCTGCCAGTGGATTACAAGAATATAAAGAAAATGTGCTCTGATAAAGCACGTGTAGGTTACACCATGAAATAATCACTATGTAAAAGTTTGAAATTAATTGTGTTGCACAGACCAAGCTACACTCACCACACTTGAAATACGAACACTAAGTGAGTTTAGAAAGATATATAATATCTTTATATATACAGTGGGGCAAAAAAGTATTTAGTCAGCCACCGATTGTGCAAGTTCCCCCACTTAAAATGATGACAGAGGTCAGTAATTTGCACCAGAGGTACACTTCAACTGTGAGAGACAGAATGTGAAAAAAAAATCCATGAATCCACATGGTAGGATTTGTAAAGAATTTATTCGTAAATTAGGGTGGAAAATAAGTATTTGGTCATCTCAAACAAGGAAAATCTCTGGCTCTCACAGACCTGTAACGTCTTCTGTAAGAAGCTTTTCTGTCCCCCACTCGTTACCTGTATGAATGGCACCTGTTTGAACTCATCATCTGTATAAAAGACACCTGTCCACAGCCTCAAACAGTCAGACTCCAAACTCCGCCATGGCCAAGACCAAAGAGCTTTCGAAGGACACCAGGAAAAGTATTGTAGACGTGCACCAGACTGGGAAGAGTGAATCTACAATAGGCAAGCAGCTTGGTGTGAAAAAATCAACTGTGGGAGCAATCATCAGAAAATGGAAGACATACAAGACCACTGATAATCTCCCTCGATCTGGGGCTCCACGCAAGATCTCATCCCGTGGGGTCAAAATGATCATGAGAACGGTGAGCAAAGATCCCAGAACCACACGGGGGGACCTGGTGAATGACCTGCAGAGAGCTGGGACCAAAGTAACAAAGGTCACCATCAGTAACACACTACAACGGCAGGGAATCAAATCCCGCAGTGCCAGACGTGTCCCGCTGCTGAAGCCAGTGCATGTCCAGGCCCGTCTGAAGTTTGCCAGAGAGCACATGGATGATACAGCAGAGGATTGGGAGAATGTCATGTGGTCAGATGAAACCAAAGTAGAACTTTTTGGTATAAACTCAACTCGTCGTGTTTGGAGGAAGAAGAATACTGAGTTGCATCCCAAGAACACCATACCTACTGTGAAGCATGGGGGTGGAAACATCATGCTATGGGGCTGTTTTTCTGCCAAGGGGACAGGACGACTGATCCGTGTTAAGGACAGAATGAATGGGGCCATGTATCGTGAGATTTTGAGCCAAAACCTCCTTCCATCAGTGAGAACTTTGAAGATGAAACGAGGCTGGGTCTTCCAACATGACAATGATCCGAAACACACTGCCCGGGCAACAAAGGAGTGGCTCCGTAAGAAGCATTTGAAAGTCCTGGAGTGGCCTAGCCAGTCTCCAGACCTCAACCCCATAGAAAATCTGTGGCGGGAGTTGAAAGTCCGTGTTGCTCGGCGACAGCCCCAAAACATCACTGCTCTCGAGAAGATCTGCATGGAGGAATGGGCCAAAATACCAGCTACTGTGTGTGCAAACCTGGTAAAGACCTATAGTAAACGTTTGACCTCTGTTATTGCCAACAAAGGTTATGTTACAAAGTATTGAGTTGTATTTTTGTTATTGACCAAATACTTATTTTCCACCCTGATTTACGAATAAATTCTTTACAAATCCTACCATGTGGATTCATGGATTTTTTTTTCACATTCTGTCTCTCACAGTTGAAGTGTACCTCTGGTGCAAATTACTGACCTCTGTCATCATTTTAGGTGGGGGAACTTGCACAATCGGTGGCTGACTAAATACTTTTTTGCCCCACTGTATGCCATAATTTCACCTTTAGAATTCCTTAGTATAGGTCAGTATTCATGGGTTCTTTGGTTGACTTTGCAGAGCAATGATATATGTGCCTGCTTTTTTGCTGTATTCATCTCACAGCAGGAATACACCCTCCTGCTGCTGTGGGCAAATGATCTACAAAATTATTTAGTTATGCATGAGATTCACGTACTGTAGCTTGATCATGTGCAAAAAAAGAAATCTGAGAGAATTAATGGAGAAGAAAAAAGGAAGCATGTCATTTTATAATACTCGTATGATAAATAATGCTTATACTTCTAAAGTTAAATGAAATGTGGAGACATGAAGAGCACTAGACCGGTGACCTCTACAAGCACTCTAGGTGACCTATCACACAGGACGCTGATTCAGAGTAAATATGCCAGCTCTATTTGTGCCTCTCGTGTTCATTCATCAACAGTGTATCATGGTACATGCACGGTGAGAAATAAATCTCCTCCACTTGAAATCACTCATCCTAATAGACTGCTTTTCTTTTCTTTTGAGAGATGGATTGTTCGGAAGACTACAGCAGGTTCCATACTGAGTCCAAGCTTTGGCCTTTCGCTTCATTCATCCACACATGTTGTGCTCTTCCACATGAGCAGTGAATTAGAGCTGCACTAATCCTGAAAAAGCTAGTGAATCCTCTCCCCACCCCTCCACCACTGCCACCACCACCACTCAGCAGATAATTTAGACAGTTTCAGAAGCATAGGGGGAACACAGAATAGCAAGCTTGTTTGCACAGCATTAAGTGCAAGTGGAACTTGCATACTTTATAATAATAATTATAATTATAATAATAGGACACTGTTAGGATGTTAGGACGCTTTGTTGTTTCTCCTCTACAAGAGTAGCATTAGGAGAAAAAATGCTACTCTTCTTGCTGGGCACGCTGTACAGAAATTACACTACCTCCATCATTATTGCAATCACTAAAAAACTAGCCTTTCTGGCATGACTAATTTTTTTGTTATTCACACAAGAAACTGAATGAAGCAGTTTTAGGGAGTTTAAGCTTGTAAGCTCAGTCAGGTATTGGACGTTGTGTTTTGCGGCATTTGGATAGGATTGCTGTTGCCAACCAGTTTCTATCTATGTGTTCTTTACAAACGACAATGCAATCAACCTACATGAACCCCTGTTCAGTTCAAAAAACATCTGACAGTCACTCTTTTAAGTCAGTTCATGTTTTAGTATACATGGTTAACTACCTCTGACATATCACCGCCTCATGGTGGTTAGGGGCTTTTTCAGCCATGTTATCCTAGGGGTTAGAATAGTCCATAGTGAATAGTCAGTGGCAGTTTTTGGTATGGGCGACATGGGCTGTTGCCCAGGGTGGCATTGTGGCAGGTCGGCATCATGGCATCAGCAAAAAAAAAGGTGCTCGCACCCATGCTGCCCCGACATCATAGCAGTGCATTTTGATTGATTGATAATACTTTATTTCATCCCGAGGGAAATTGGGTTAAGGCTGCCAGCCGTGCCAGCGCCATCTTACCCTTCCGACCATACATGCATTACACAAAACATTACATGGGGAAGACAGGTCAGAGAGGTATAACATTGGAAAATGCACCACATGAGGAAAGATAATGAGAAAAAAATAACTCCCCCCAGACTGAGCTCCAACAGGGAGATCAGTTTGAGAACAGAAAAAAAAAAACACCTCTGCACATAACACATGAAAAAACTCTTAATACACCAAAGAAACACATGACAAGCAACAGGGGTGGGTAAAGTACGGAGCCCCGCAGGGGACATGGGAGAAAAAAAATTAAGACGGACTTTTGCGAGATCTCGCAAAACAAACTCGGGATCTCGCAAAACATTTGCGAGATCTCGCAAAACTAACTCGGGATCTTGCAAAACAAACTCAGGATCTCGCAAAAGTTTTGCGAGATCCCGAGTTTTTTTGCAAGATCTCGCAAAACTTTCTTGCGAAAGTTGAATTCCAACAATGGCGGCAGCTACTTAGTTTTAATATTACTCTTTCTGGGTCACAAAATACACCTTTAAGATATTTTGAGGCGTTTATGTAGTTGTGTAAACGTCAGATACCTGCTCGGTTTACAAGACATCACATATTTGCAAAAGTGCTCCGACGTTTTTGGAGATCTGACACCCACTAGCTCGAAGCTAACGGGAGGTCGAGACCTACTACAGCCGGGAGGAACACCGCTTTCCCGGCACATCGTGCCTCGACCTCCCGGTCGGCTTCGAGCTGGTGGCCTCCGAAGAATGCGGCTAAACTTTTGCGAGATCTCGCAATACTTTTGCAAGATCCCGAGTTTGTTTTGCGAGATCTCGCAAAAGTCCGTCTTAATTTTTTTTTTCTCCCATGTCCCCTGCGGGGCTCCGTAGTAAAGGGTGCAGCATCGGAAGGGAATAAGCATCGAAGCCATTTGGAAAGGGAGGGGGGATGAGTGTGTGCATATCAGTGTATACACAGCAAAAACTGGAGTGTTAAAATTTCAGGGTTAAACATGTTAGAGTTGATTTCCACTCTCAAAGTGTCATTTTAACACATTCTGATTCAAATAGTGTTCAGTGTTGGAGTTATTAAACAGTGTTATTCAAGTCCAATTAAATGAGAGTTATTTATCTTGGTAGGCTCCTGGGCTTCTGCCCAGGTAAACCCGTGGATCAATTAATAGTTTGCTCTGCCGGGCCGATTTTCCATGTGCGTCTGCTGGTTACACCGTGGTGGATGCCTGCCGTGTTGCTGCTTGGAGTATTTTACACAAACGGTAAGTAATTCAAACTTATATAAAATTAACGGTATTCTATCGGTGCAGTGAGGTTTTCTTGATGTTTCTTGGTGTTCGGTTGCTGAAAACAAGCTTTAATAGAGGAGGAGATGTGTCGAAAATTCTATTTAGCCTCCAATGCTAATGTTAATGTTGCAGTCTTTTTACTCGTGAGTGACGGTAGACACTGCACGTAGAAGCGCCGCGCCACGTTCAGCTTTTCCCCTGTTCACACAGACACGTCTTTCTCCTCGCCAGTTCATGAGCGTTTTTGCTCCTCTGTTTATTCAGAGCATTTTTTTTCACAATTGATAAGTAAATAACATCCCAAAATAATGGAAGAGAGCTTGTTTTAGTCACTCCTGCTTTTACTTTGACATCGTTCATCGTTGACTTGTCTCTAATCTGTCTCTCTCTGTCTCACTCTCTTCTCCCTTTGAGACACCCGCCCCAAACATAGTCAGTTAGGCTGTCCCCTCCTTTGCGATGTGTTTATTTTCATCTCTATTGTCTCTTTTCATACACGAATCTGATCGCATTTGTCAATCGCAGTATTTTATTTTGGAGAATAGCTTTTATCTTCAAAATTGCCTGGATTGTCTCGTGTGTCTTGGTGTAACTTCCTGCGGGATACCGAAACAATCGCTTCGTAGCACTCCGTGTCTGGTGTAAAATACACCATAGATTAACATGTATTTTGTATTGTGTTGCGTATCAATTGGACTCCTGCATGGACAGACACAGGTTTATTTGATAACATTAAATGTTATTGCAGTGAAATTCAAACGCATGGTCAGTATTAATCACCATGTACGGTATATGTCAGTGTTTTAATCATTTTTGCTTGAATTGCTCTAAATGTCAAATACTTACTAGTGTACCATTTTTGTTATTATTTTGTCTCAGTAAAATGCTGGTCCAGGTTCGATACTGCCAACAGCAGAAGTATGTGAAGTTGGAAGAGGTTGATGGGCGGTTTGAGTTTATGCAGTTTCATGAAAAAGGTTTGTTTATATCTTACCTAATTTTAGTTGGGGGGACAGAATCTTTTGTAGGGCGTTTCGCCAAGTCTCTTGAATCATACAGTGGTGTATCACTTTAGTGAATGTGAGGCAAGAACAGTTTACTTAAAAGGTGCACTCAGATATATCTTATCTTTTCCAGTCATCGAGAGATTCTGCCTGCCACCTGATGCAAAAGTAGTGTACAAAGATGCAACAGGGACAGAAGTTGATGAAGTGATTTTCAGTGACCTTATCAGCCAAGGCACTGTGGTCCTAACAGTTTTCTCAAGTGATGGTGAGAAATTTAAAGGGGCAAGCTCAACACCAGACATGGGGAAGGGCTGTGTGGCTGCTGGTTGTTCCAAATAATCAGGAGCACACAATTTGACCAATCAGCTGTTTGAACATTGAGATCAGTTAATTTAAATGAGTCAGGTCTGCAGTGTGATGTTGCCTTGTTAGTTAAAAATCCACAGCCAGATTTTTTTTCTACACCTTACAGAATAATGTTGTTTTTTCCTTTTAGAATTTTCTGATTGCTCCTTGTCTTCTGCATCTGATTGTTCTGATTCAAGCTTCAGCTCAAATGCAAGTACATCAACTATACTTCTAGATGAGGGTCCCAGGAAGAAAACAAGAGTTGAGGGTACTGTTGATGCAGCATCTGCTAAAAAGGTTGTGACTGTCACGGTTTGCGGGGCAAGCCGTGTGGATTTGTAGTAAGGACCCAAAAGGCGGCAGCTCTGGTGCAGGTGAGTGTTTATTTACAGGGGTGTAAGTACAAACAGCGGTGGCGACAAAACATGAAACCGGAAACCTAAACTGGGTAAACTAATAAGACAAACCAGAATGAGGATGCAGGGAGGTCCGGAGAAATACATACGGGGAGACGCAGGGAGACCGAGGGGAAACAACACAGACGAACCAGCCACTACTATGACAGAAGACACAACTAAAATACACTCAGAGAACACAGGGGGATTACATACAGGTGGGAACACAGCTGGGAGTAATTAACATGACGAGACTAGGGAGGCAAACTGAAAACACTCACATAAGACACAGACCTTCACAATAAAACAGGAACTTACACATGAAAGGACACAAACTAAGAAACGCGGACTAGATACAGGAACACACGGGCAGAACAGAGTAAACACTAACCAGAGGAAGAACAGAACCAAAATCGCGAAGAGAAAACACAAAACGCTGGGTCAAAAGGACCCAGGATCATGACAGTGACAAAACTCAGTTCTCATAGTTTTTTTTCTACTTCATTATTCTTAATATGTAGAAAAGCTATTCCTCACTTTTTGCCTCTTTTTTTTCTCAAGTTAATTGAAGGTGTACTTGGAACCAATTCAGGTGGTGAAGAGGTTCTCCAGGAATATCACACAACACAAACTCTAACAGATGCTACCAGAAGAAAAATGGTCAATATAATAGTGGCTCACATGATTGATTGCCATGGGTATGTGTGTTCTATTGGTGCATTTTTTTTTTTTTTAAATACAAGTTACTATTTTGCCATTACTTAAGCATGCTAATTTAAAATCGTTTTTCAGGCACCTCCCCACCAAAGCTGTTAGAGAACAGTACGCGCTAGGGGTAGTGACATTGTTCCCATCCCTGAAAGACCCATACTCCAAGAAAGGCTATGTATAGTCACTATTATTGCACTTTGTTTACATAATTTTCATGCTGTGCATCATTGGGATTTGTGTGCGTTGACATTTAAGTTCTGAAAATTTTCAGATTGACAACACATTATTTTTGAATGTATTTACATTTTAGGAACACTTCTATGATGCTGCAAGCAGCACTGGATACATTTCTTGGCGTTTGAAAACGATACAGAGAAAGACTAGAAGAGGATCTGCACCACCAAGTAGCTCCACTGGCTTTGCTCAAGAAGGAGGTAAGAAATTAAGTGTCCACAAACTAGATAATGTTCTCATTTACATTATATACTATTTTGTTTTCATTTACCTATCTGCTCGGCACCTATGCTTTTATGTTTGTATGTTTTTCTTCAGGGGGCCCAAATTACCAAAGGCCCATTAATGTCGACATGCAGCTTGATGGAGATGCTTGCCAGGAGGCCATCTCTTTGCTGAACCATACATCTGACACTTCCTTGATTTTCCAGAAGATGAGAAAGACCTTTCAGCATCGTCAGAAGCTCATCAATGATCCTGACAAAGGTCTTGATATCCTGTCTATCTTTCCAAGATTCTTGGATACAAAAGGATTGGTGAGAATATTCAGTGGAATTTTTAATATCACTTTAAATTTCAAAATGAATGTGGCAGTAGTAGATTTTCTTTCTTAAAGGTGAATCAAGACTTCACTCTCCTGTTTGATGATGAGATATCTACCAGGCTGCTTCAGAAATGGGATCCAATCTTTAGGTATCAAATCATCAAAGAGGCCAAGCAGCTCACCTCAACAGTAGAGTTGCGTCAATTGGTGCAGTCAGCAGAGAGTCCACCAGGAAGTGATCTTGATGAGGCAGCAAGTGAGTTTGTTAAATATGATTTGCTATAAGCAGTTAAAGTTCAATAGCATCAGGATTCTATTAATAAATACCAATTCATTCACCTGTTAGCTTTGCTTCATCAGTTTTCTTTAGCTGTTAGTTTAATGTTTATGACAGCACATTTCAACTTTCTTAGGAAGTGCTTTTCTAGTTCTCCTTAAAAATTGCATTTGAAAGATTTGCTGTCAATTGATTCTTGTGACTCTTTGGCCGCAGCCTTTGACCAAGACATGGCCTCCCAGTTGTTACTGTTACATTTCCTTCTGCCACCTCCAGGAGGACCAAAGTATCAAAAAATCAGCGCCTCTGATGCTGTTGAGAGACTTGTAGTCTTTCATAAGGTAATTTAATATTTATAGTTTTTATCATAAGTTGTCATGTCACTGGTTAAGAGGTGAATGAAACAAATTACAGTTGAGCTTACAAAGGAGGTTTACATACTCATTTCTGTGATGCTATTATCTCTGACTTGCTCCTGTGTCAAATGCTCAGTATCTTTGTCTCAACTCCAGTCTTGCTGCAGTTTGGAAGAGCATCTCCAGAATCAGCAGAGTCAGCAGCCATACCTCCTGCCTGTTGGGCACCAGAAGAGGAAGGTCGACAGCTTCTACACTCAACAAAAATATAAACGCAACACCTTTGTTACTGCTCCCATTCCCATGGGATGGATGTAGAGACCTAAAATTCATTCCAGATACACAATATAACCATCCCTCCCAAACAGTGGTCACAAATCAGTCCAAATGTGTGGTAGTGGGCACATCTGCTATATTGAGATAATCCATCCCACCTCACAGGTGTGCCACATCAGGATGCTGATCTGACATCATGAGTAGTGCACAGGTGTACCTCAGACTGCCCACAACAAAAGGCCACCCTGGAATGTGCAGTTTTGTCTCACAGCAAAATGCCACAGATGCCACAAGCAATGAGGGAGCGTGCAATTGGCATGCTGACAGCAGGAATGTCAACCAGATCTGTCGCCCGTGCATTGAATGTTCATTTCTCAACCATAAGCCGTCTCCACAGGCATTTCAGAGAATATGGCAGCACATCCAACCGGCCTCACAACCGCAGACCTCGTGTAACCACACCAGCCCAGGACCTCCACATCCAGCAGGTTCACCTCCAAGATCGTCTGAGACCAGCCACCCAGACAGCTGCTGGAACAATTGGTTTGCACAACCAAACAATTTCTGCACAAACTGTCAGAAACCGTCTCAGGGACGCTCAACTGCATGCCCGTCGTCCTCATCGGGGTCTTGACCTGACTCCAGCTCGTCGCCGTAACAGACTTGTGTGGGCAAATGCTCACATTCAATGGCGTCTGGCACGTTGGAGAGGTGTGCGCTTCACGGATGAATCATGGTTCACATTGTTCAGGGCAGATGGCAGCTGAGAATGTCCCAGTTCTTGCATGGCCAGCATACTCACCGGACATGTCACCCATTGAGCATGTTCGGGATGTGCTTGACCGGCGTATACGACAGCATGTACCAGTTCCCACGAATATCCAACAACCTCGCACAGCCATTGAAGTGGAGTGGACCAACATTCCACAGGCCACAATTGACAATCTGATAGACTCCATGCGACGATGTGTTGCACTGCATGAGGCAAATGGTGGTCACACCAGATACTGACCGGTTCTGGGTCCCCAGACCCCCAATAGCGCAAAAAACTGCACATTCCAGGGTGGCCTTTTGTTGTGGGCAGTCTGAGGTACACCTGTGTACTACTCATGATGTCAGATCAGCATCCTGATGTGGCACACCTGTGAGGTGGGATGGATTATCTCAATATAGCAGATGTGCCCACTACCACACATTTGGACTGATTTGTGACCACTGTTTGGGAGGGATGGTTATATTGTGTATCTGGAATGAATTTTAGGTCTCTACATCCATCCCATGGGGAATGGGAGCAGTAACAAAGGTGTTGCGTTTATATTTTTGTTGAGTGTATGTTGCCATAGACAAGCGTCTCATCCCCTGCCAGGCCAGCCACTCCCTTGGGGCATTTGATGAGCTTTTTAAAGCTCATTTTGTGTTCAATGTGTCTTATGATGCTGCACTTGTGAATTTCTACACATTTCTGCAGACAACAGTATACAATATTGATATGGGGAAAATGAAGGAGTCCCCAAGAGTTCGTGACCTGAGAGCCAAAATCCTTAACCAGGAAATTCTTCTCACAACCTAAGTAAAAATCATTAAAATGCTGACATGTTTTTTGTGTAAGAGAGCTTATCCCATCAGTCAGCAGCTGATTTCACATTTAAGAGGTGAACATGGTTATTATCCTGGACCTAAGTTTAAGTTATTTTGTTGGCAGCCAGGCTGCAGGATTCAGCTCCAAACTTATGCAGGCTTTAGGAAGCACCTCAGTAGTTTTCACAGCAATGTTGACCAAAATGATCGAACTTCAGCCATTGCTTGTTTTTCTAATGACACAGTTTCACCTGCTTTGGAGGACCAGTTTAATTCCTCAAATCTTCCTCACAGTTCTCCCAGTGTTCTTCCAGAGTCTAGTTCTTCCAGTGTTCCAGTGAGCATTGATTCAGTACTTACAAGGGATTCATCCAAAGAAATGTGTGCATCCATTGTGGCCAAACTGCAGGGTAGTGGCCTTTCTAACAGTTTAGTATCCTCACTTGTAGGCGATTTGGAGGAATTAACAAGTGAGCTTCGCTCAGAAGCAAAGCAGGCCATTCTTTCTGCGTTACCCACAAAGGACTCCAGCATATCTTTAACAAATGAATGTTTTGAAAATTTTGAAAACCCTTTCACCAATCTGAACACAGAATGGAAACGAAATAAATACTTCAATCTAAAATGGGGCGTTGTAGAACCTAGAGGAATAACACTTGGAGTGAGGTATGACATCAGGCGAAATCTGGTACTTATGATCAAGTACCTGTGAAGGATAATTTTATATATGTACCTATTTTGGAGTCTTTGAAGTTCATGTTTAGAAATCCAGAGATCTGTGTTTTCCTGCAGAGAGAGTGTAGCTCAGAGCCTGATGCTTATCATGACTTTTGTGATGGAAGTTACTTTAAAACTCACCTTTTGTTTTCAGCCAAAAGGCATGCATTACAAATTCAGCTATACTATGATGATTTGGAAACAGCCAATCCTCTTGGCTCTAAGCGCGGAATTCACAAAATTGGCTGCATTTATTTTGTTATAAGAAACTTGCCCCCAAAATTTAATTCCATTTTGATGAACATTCATTTAGTGTCACTTATCCACACACCAGATCTGCAAAAGTATGGTTTTGATGTTATACTGGAACCACTGATAAATGATGTCAAAAAACTGGAAAGTGTTGAGAAATCAGTTTTACCCCGGTTCTTTTTATTCCTCGAGCATCCAGAGATGGCACCGGACTCAGTAGTCATTTTCACAAAACTTTTATTCATCTTTATTCATTTTCATTTAAGCATGCACTTCTAGAAGGGAAGACGAGGCCGGTGTCCCTTGTTAGGTTTGTATTGTTGATTGTCATTTATGCTTAGAAATATTTACTTATATATGCTTAGAGTTTTGTAATTAGTTGTAGATTGGTAGAGGTTTTGATCCTTGATAGTCTGCAAACTTTGTGTGTATTAGACAGCACTTTGGGAGCATGAGAGGTCATACCGTGTCTTATTGTTTTATGGTAGGATTAACGTAGTTGCGTCTGTTCTAGTCTAAGTGCTCTTTGTTTAGATGAACTGCAGGACTTCCTCACCGTGTTATCTAGGATGAACCATCTAGGGTGAGGGGGAGGCTACCCTCTTCCTGACCAAGGATGTTTGACCCTTTGATCAGCAGTCCACACACACACACACACACACACACACACACACACACACAGGCAAGGTACTCTTTGTGTGTATGTAGACGTCATATGTTAATGAACTTATGCATATTCATGTAACCTCAATAAAAGAACAGTGGTACGGGAGAACGGACGAGAGCAACTGGGGTCAAGCGAAGGAATGGCGCCTGTCCGGTTCTCTCCCGTGCACGAGTAACATGAAGAACTTTGCCTACTTGTGTCTTGCTTTGCAGTGTAATTATATTGTCTTCAACGTTCCAGCGGATAGATTCAAGCTACAAACCTATCATCCCTCTCCAAAATCTTCACCCCTTTGTCTGTGAAACACAGTTTTATAGACGGGACCCCATCATAAAACCCCCTACGGTGTGCTGCAAACTCTGTCTGTGTCTATGTGCACGAGCACATGAATGCCTACATGTGCTCGTTCCCACGTGTCTATGTGAGTGCTCGTGTGTGACTGTGTACGCATACCTGTGTGTATGTGTGAGTGCACATGAGTGAGTGTGCGTGTGGATGTGTGTGCGTGACAGTTAAAACACTGTGGGTGTAGGTAACTCCCTAGAGGTCATAAAACCCCTCTCCCTTCCAAACCACAGTTACAAATGTTGAGACCCCCACCCCAAACATCCTCTGGGGAATTTCCACTCAGTGGGGGGGGGGGTCTCCTACAATCTACTCCTAAGATTTGTTTGACATACATTGCCAGTCTCTTCGGGAAAATCCTAAATTGAAGTCACTGTATGGGTTGAAAAGAAATTCTGCACTCAATTCATTGCAGTATTACCATATTTGCAATAACTACTCATTTGATATAATGCATGACCTTCTTGAAGGTGTGGCTCAGTATGAGGTCAAATTGCTTTTTGAGTATCTTATGCAACACTTCATATCAGAACAGAACTTGCTTTCTAGGATTTATGGTTTTGACTATGGATTTTTAGAAAGAAATCATATTGGACAGTGCTGGCAATAGCATTGGTTTGAACTCTATCCAGACATTCTGTCTTGTGAAAAACATCCCACTTTTGTTTGGTGACATTATTCCTGCAGGGAACAGACACTGGAATTTGTTATTGTTGTTACTTCAAATAATGAACATTGTTTTTTCACCTTGTCTCACTCTGGGAATGACTATATATTTGAAGAATTTGATTATTGACCACCACAAACTATTTAAGCACACGTATCCACACAGAAACTTGATTCCTAAGCATCATTTTATGATTCATTACCCATCCTCTATTCGAAAAATTGGCCCTTTACTGTATATGTGGAGTATGAGGTTTGAAGCTAAGCACAAGTTGTTCAAAGATTATTTCAAAAATTTCAAAAACCTCACCAAATCGCTTGTATGTGTGTGCGTGTCCAGAGTTCAGCTGAGACAGTATCCTACGCCCTGCTAGGCTAAGTAAACAGTCTTCCAGCCAACCCAGGTGGCCTTGCATGGAATGGGAAGGAACAGACTAAACACAGTTGTTATCAGGGTGTTGTTGTTCAGCTCCAGCCTTGAGACTGCAGCTGACGCCCAAGGGGGTATCCGCATGAAGTGATGGTGGTTTTTACTTTAGTGCGAACAGCTCATATGAATTTCAAAGCAGTTCTACTTTTTGGGGATTGCATAGGCACCAAACGGTTTTCTATTGCCCATTTGCTAGGAGTAAGGGTGGCCTCCATTTACGAGGTGCACCTGCTGAATGCTGCACAGGCAGGAAAGGGGCGGGACGGCGGAGGATTCTCTGGCTGGCTGGAGCAGCTCCTAATAACCAGCTCACCAAATAAAACTAAATAAAAACAAACCAACAAACTAGGCCTGTCAACGTTAACGGCGACATCACGATAAACGCGATTCAAACTTTTAACAAAATGAATCCATCTGGAGCGCAGAATGACTCAAAATCCCTGAAATGTCTCTGTCAATGCATTTCGGGCAGTTTGTCCAAAGTTTATCTGCGCTCCAGATGGGTTGATTGCGTTAAAAATTTTAATAACGTTAATCCTGATGACAGCTGCAAGGGGCGGCAGAGGAAGTGTTTGCCCAGGGCACTAAACAGGCTAGGACCACCCCTGTGAATAATGATTCAAAGTAACTAAATAAAAAAGAAATCTCTGAGCTGTATGGTCCTCTGGAAGTGCAGAGATTATAATTCTTGATAGGGGATCCTGAGGCGTTTCCAGATGAAGTGAGATCATATATATGAAGTGTCCCTCAGGAGAATGTCTGGAATACTTTGCTTAGCCTGCTGCCACTATGACCTAACTAATAATAAGGAGATTAGTATGTCAACAATTTGACAACTTTAGATACTTGTCAGATACTCTTTGGTAAGAAGGTAGACCTTTAAAGTTAGGTATATAGAAAAGGACATTTCACTAGATCAGCATTACACACTAAACAACTAGCAATACTTGCAAAAGTGACAGACCTTCATAAGTATGGATATGCAGCTGTGCTTGCTCCATTGTTCCATGATCTGTTACCATCTGGAACCATAGCAGAACTGAGCAGGAAGTCACGAGTGTGGAAAACAAAGCAAACAAAGAGTGAAATCCAGAGCACAGGAGCTCAAACGGGTTTCAGGCCTGAGGAGGTGAACCTGCAGACTGAGGTGGAGCAGTGCTGGATGAGAGGCTGCAGGTTTGTGGATGAGATGAGAAATTTTGACCTTAGAAGTAAAAGATTTAATATATTTAAATAATTACAATAAAAGTATTTGAAAATGTAGGTAGCTGTTCAGTCTGTTTCAGTTAGCCCTCTGTTTTTATTCAGCCCTGATTTTGGTGCAACCAATGCTAAACGTTATCCAAAATTCATTTTAAATTTTTCATCATTATTTTTTTTAAATAATTCAATTGTTTCATGTGTTAGCTGTTATGTTATTTGTTGTATCTTTTGCTTATTATTTATAATTTATTCTAAAGTGTATTTTAACTTTACAATTTATAATGAAATCAGTCGATTATCAAGCTAATCATCAACTTAATGAAGCACCTAAAATCTTAAATACTTTTTTTTTCAAATCTTATTTACAATTAAAAAAAAAAAAACTTAGATTAAGCTTACTTTGACTTCTCCGACAAATGGGGTCTCTTCCATTACTGCTGTTGTTGCAGAATTGGACAAAATGATCCTTCCTGGCAGTTCTATGAAGTGTTAAAGACATGATCCGAAGGAAGGACATCACTGTTGAGTTCTGAGCCCTAAGACCGCATCATCTTTATCTTCAGCAGGGACCCAAAGCAAACAAAGAAATCTGAGAAGAAAAACAAAAAAACAAACAGCTAAAAAGACCTAGAGCACAACATTTTAGAAAAGGTCGCATTTGCCACGTATTCATATATATATATATATATATATATATATATATATATATTAGGGGTGCAACGATATTCGTATCGATATTGAACCGTTCGATACAGTGCTTTCGGTTCGGTATGCATATGTATCGAACAATACAACATTTGTAATTTATTTTATCAACTTTCTTTCTGACGATGCTGTCTGTGTTGAGCGCTCAGTGAATCTGCGTTCGACTACTCCGCCTAGGCTGCACTGTCGAGCGCAGATCCACTGAGCGCTCAACACAGACAGCATAGTCAGAAGGAAGAGCGCAGGGCAAGCTAGCAAGACAGAAGTTAAGCTCCCCTTGCAACATGGACCTCCCCCACCCTCATTCAGATCTGGCGTTTGGAATTATTTTGGTTTTCATGTGACGTATGACCCTGAAGGTAAGCGAGTCATGGACTAAAGTAAAACAGTATGTTGGATGTGCCATGCAATGCTCAATTACATGGGTGGGAGCTAGCGTGTTAGCGCAGTTAGCTCGTTAACGTGTTGGCCGTCTAGCCCCACGCATGGGGCGATCGGCGGTAGCTCGTTAACGGAGATTTGCCGTGTTGTGGCGTTAAGGTCATTTCAACGAGATTAACCTGAAAGCACTAGTGGGAACACAACGAATATGACTGCACATTTACGCCGACATCATCCTAGTGCAAAGACAAAAGCAACAAGCATGCTACTAACTTTAGCCGAGTCATTTAGACAGCTGTTAGCACATGATTCTCCTTATGGGGACCTGATATGTTTAATATGCTGCTGAGAATATAGCCCAGAAGAAGCGGATAGTATAGCTTTTATTTTGGAAAGAGACATTTCTCTGTAATAAACTCTCTTTTCCAAAGATGAGTGATTCCTCAATCAGATACAGGGCTTGCAATATTGCTAGCCCGACGTCCTGGGGATAGCGATTTTTTCAGTCGGGCTACCAAAATCTATCTCTTCCCTGCCCGTAGGGCTATTGTAGGAAGGAAAAATATGTCAATGCTTTTGCATTCTTTCAGAAATGTAGCTGGGTAATTATGTCATTGGCATCGGTGAGCCACTGTCAATATGTGACATATTGAAATCGCGTTTGAATTTGCGCTTGTTTTTTTGCTTTCACTTTGCAATCGTGCGAACTGTGTATAGAGAGCAACAGCACTGATCTGTGAGTGATGATAATTTGTGCACCAATTCCTCTGACATCGTCTTATTAATTGTTAGCTTACTAAGCAAACATGACAAGTGAAATCTCCCGCAGCAAGCTTAAACATGTGAGAGGTTGATCGCGCAGAGAATCGCTGAGCTTATGTGAGTGCGTGTGTAAAAGCAGCAGGATATATATATATTTTAGTTCTGCTGAGCCAAATAAGACAGGTCAGGGTGAAGAAGTGACAGCCAAAGAAAAGCTTACCACAAAACGGAGAAGTTATGACAAATCAGACTATAAGGCAAAAAGAAAGTGTAGCTTTATGGTTTCATGGACAAAATAATTTCTGTGGCTGCAATATGATGAGCTAAATAACCAGGGCTGCACATAAGTGGTCCGCAGGTGCGCATTCGCTGTCAAAATAAAAAACACGCACAAGGGTTAGGGTTAAATTTAAAAACTGTACTTTTGAGTTAAAATATATATTTATAATTTTAATAAATGACAAATTAAAAAGGCATGAACATTTTTTTTGTATCGAAAAAATATCGAACCGTGACACCAAAGTATCGAACCGAACCGTGAATTTTGTGTATCGTTGCACCCCTAATATATATATATATATATATATATATATATATATATATATATATATATATATATATATATATATATAGTGGTTAGACTACACGCCTTTGGAGCAGAGGATCGCAAGTTCGATTCCTGCCTGGGGCGTCTGTATCCAGTAAGGGTCCTAAGGCTAGACCCCCTATGCTGAGCGAACCTACCGCAGACATGAGCGAGACAGATAAATATGAAGGCATGCCGGCTCGGACGTCGCCCGGATCAACAAGGTCCGCGTCAGGTGTTGAGGAACCAGGGCACCCTGACGACAAGTGGGCTACTGGAACAAGAAGGCATCGGTGGGCAAGAGACGAAAACAGGAATGCTACTACGCAAGTAACCCTGGCGGAAGGGGCTACATGAAGAGCTAAGAGCCTTCATCAGGAACTCAATGGGGATGTGGCGTACAACACTAGAGGCCAACTCCAAGCCCATAGCACAAGTCACCATCAAGTGCGGGATCTACCAAGGAGATGCTCTGTCCCCACTGCTGTTCTGCATAGGCCTGAACCCCCTCAGTGAGATCATTAACAAGACTGGCTACGGATACCGACTACGGAACGGAGCAGTTGTCAGCCACCTCCTGTACATGGATGACATCAAGCTGTATGCCAAGAGTGAACGAGACATCGATTCACTGATCCACACTACCAGGCTATACAGCAATGACATTGGAATGTTGTTCGGACTGGAGAAGTGTAGTCGAATGGTAACAAAGAGAGGGAAGGTAGTCAGAACTGAGGGGATTGAACTACCAGAAGGCAACATTGCAGACATAGAGGACAGTTACAAGTACCTGGGGATCCCGCAGGCAAATGGGAACCATGAAGAGGCCGCTAGAAAGGCTGCAACCAACAAGTACCTGCAGAGGGTCAGGCAAGTCCTGAGGAGTCAGCTGAACGGTAAGAACAAGATCCGGGCAATCAACACCTACGCCCTGCCCGTGATCAGGTACCCTGCTGGGGTAATAGGCTGGTCAAAGGAGGAGATAGAAGCCACTGACATAAAGACAAGAAAGCTCCTTACCATGCATGGAGGGTTTCACCCCAAGTCCAGCACCCTGAGGGTGTACGCTAAGCGGAAGGAAAGGGGCCGGGGACTGGTTAGTGTCGGCACCACAGTCCAGGATGAGACAACGAACATCCAAGAATACATTGGGAAGATGGCCCCAACTGACAGAGTGCTCAGTGAATACCTCAGGCAGCAGAAACCCAAGAAAGAGGAGGGAGACGAGGAACCATCATGGAAGGACAGGGCCCTGCACGGTATGTACCACCGGCAGATAGAGGAGGGGGCTGATATCCAGAAATCCTACCAGTGGCTGGACAAAGCTGGACTAAAAGACAGCACAGCGGCACTAATCATGGCAGCACAAGAACAAGCTCTGAGTACAAGATCCATAGAGGCTGGGGTCTATCACACCAGGCAAGACCCCAGGTGCAGGCTGTGTAAAGATGCCCCAGAGACAATCCAGCACATAACAGCAGGGTGCAAGATGCTAGCAGGCAAGGCATACATGGAACGCTATAACCAAGTGGCCGGCATAGTGTACAGGAACATCTGTGCCGAGTATAACCTGGAAGTCAAAAGGTCAAAATGGGAGATGCCCCCAAGGGTGGTGGAGAATGACCGAGCTAAGATCCTGTGGGACTTCCAGATACAGACGGACAAAATGGTGGTGGCTAACCAACCGGACATAGTGGTGGTAGACAAACAGAAGAAGACGGCCGTAGTGATCGATGTAGCGAATGACAGCAATATCAGGAAGAAGGAACACGAGAAGCTGGAGAAATACCAAGGGCTCAGAGAAGAGCTCGAGAGGATGTGGAGGGTGAAGGTAACGGTGGTCCCCGTGGTAATCGGAGCACTAGGTGCGGTGACTCCCAAGCTAGGCGAGTGGCTCCAGCAGATCCCGGGAACAACATCGGAGATCTCTGTCCAGAAGAGCGCAGTCCTGGGAACAGCTAAGATACTGCGCAGGACCCTCAAGCTCCCAGGCCTCTGGTAGAGGACCCGAGCTTGAAGGATAAACCGCCCGCAGGGGCGTGCTGGGTGTTTTATATATATATATATATATATATATATATATATATATATATATATATATATATATATATATATATATATATATATATATATATATATGGATCCTGAAACGTGTATAATTCCTGCTATTCAGCTAACATTACAGTGAAAATTTAAAACACTCCTGAACATGCTAGCAAGTCAATTATCTCAAGCATCTGTAATGCTATACAGTTATATCCATTTATTTGAGAATTACTACATTATAGCCTGCTTGCTACCTGTGAATGCTGCTTGAAAAAGTTGGTAGAAACACTGTCATTAATTTAAAACGCTCTCTTCTCATGTTCATGAGTGTCCAAGGCTTTTACAGTCATCCTGATACTCAACTCCATGTTAATCCATCTTCAGCTAGGTCTTTCCTGCTTCCTCTAACATCCAACTAATATCCCTGCTACCTTCTGTTCCCCTCCATTTCTCCCCTATGTCCATCGTCTTTCATCTCACTAACTGTCCTGCTCCACCTCTCCTCTGTATTAAGATCAGTGTGTGTCACCTTAAGGCAAGTGTCCTCCAGGATGCGTCGCTTAACCTTCTGGTGTCGCCTGTTGTACCCTGTTCACTCACATGCACAGACACAGTCTGACAAACCTGCGAGCGGATCAAGACACATTCACACAGACACACATGTGTTTGATACAGTGACAGCAAGTGTGCTCAAAGATTTAATCTCTCTCTCACACACACACACACACACACACACACACACACACACACACACACACACACACACACACACACACAACTGAATCAGAGGCAGACAGAAAGGTTACATTGATCTTAGTCATGGGTGAGATTGCAAAAGCCTTCATCCCTCATCTCTATCTCTCTGCGCCTCATCCCCCCCCCTCTCTTCCTGCACGTCTATACCTTGCTCTCTTGTACCTTACTTTCTCTCCTCCTTTTCTCCATGACCTGCTTTTCTTTGTTTCAGTCCTCTTCTTTATTCTTTCACTTTCTTCCTCCTTCTTTCTCCTCCTCCTTTTTCCTCCCCCTCTATGAGTCGTGGTAATATTTGCTATAAATCATGACCACCCCAACACACAAACAAGCAGTCTGCTAGACATACACAGACAGTGCGGCGGCCAGCTGTACACTGCTTGTTTATGTAGTTAACCATGCATTAACTGTAGCTCTCTACATATTCTCACGTGTGAACATGGTAAAGATCCGAATGATTTAACTCCACAGTCAAATAGCCGCATTAGTCATCAGTGTGTGTGCACACACAAACAATACAAACACACACTCAGATAATCATCGCATCTTCTGAGACAACATTGGAGCTCCTTTTATAATAACTTGCCACTATTCAACCAGGCCATTGAGTTGGAAGCAGACAGATTTTTGCGATGAGATTCTGAGCTGCTGAACGTGATCAGAGTTCAGATTGCTTTCACACTCCAAAAGGAAGAAGGCCTTTCATTAAAAAAAACAAAAAAGAAAGTAATTTCAGCTGGCATTTAGCAAAGCATGTGAGAAGTGCTGTTTAAAATCCTTCCAGGGTGACTAAAGAGGTTAAGCTATGATTTATTGGATGTCATTGATTTACAGGGTAATTATGCAGTTATGTTAGTTTGAATCATTTCTGGCTATTTTTTCAATTTTTCTACACATGAAGCTGAAGTCCTAAACAGGAAAGCATGCCCAGTTTTAGTCATGGCTATGCACCATGTTTTTGTTCAAATACTAAAAATAAATAAATAAATTCTAATTTTCTGAATACCATTTTTCTTTTTTTCTGACCTGTCCAGGGGTCTATCCTGCCTATTGGCCTATAGTTAGTGGGATAGGCTCCACCCCCTCAATGACAAGTGATCGATGGATCTGATGTTTTTTTCCACAAGTGGCATTTGCAAACATGATTCTGATGTTTTGTACTACATCTGTGGATGTTTCAATGTAGTGAAACAGCAACAACAACAACACCTTTTGGGAAAAATACATATTTTGCTTAAGTGTAAAACTGGGTGACCAAGACAAGCCACATGCACCTCATTCAGTTTGACCACCAAGCCTGGACTAAGCAAAGGAGAAAGAATAGTATGTTATGAAGGGAGCCACAGAATCACTACTTGAGTCAGTTTCTGGATACAGTTCCAAAACGAAATCATCTGTTACTTACCATAACCTGCCATCAGTAAAAAGACTTAAATACTAGTGATGTGTCGGTCGCGAACAAAATGGCTCTTAGAGCCGAATCTTTGATGTGAACGACGCAAGCCGGCTCCTTATCGCGAGCCGTCGGTTGTTTTTTTTTTCCTTCTCTCATCCTCTCTCGCACATTTTTTCTGCTTCACTCGGGAAGCGAGCCTTGTGTTTTGCGCTGGGAAGAGGGGGAGGGGGGGTAGTTGCACTCGCAGTAGCACAGGAACAAAAATCGACAGTGCGCCTTATATCCTGGTGCACCTTACAGTGGGGCAAAAAAGTATTTAGTCAGCCACCGATTGTGCAAGTTCCCCCACCTAAAATGATGACAGAGGTCAGTAATTTGCACCAGAGGTACACTTCAACTGTGAGAGACAGAATGTGAAAAAAAAATCCATGAATCCACATGGTAGGATTTGTAAAGAATTTATTCGTAAATCAGGGTGGAAAATAAGTATTTGGTCAATAACAAAAATACAACTCAATACTTTGTAACATAACCTTTGTTGGCAATAACAGAGGTCAAACGTTTACTATAGGTCTTTACCAGGTTTGCACACACAGTAGCTGGTATTTTGGCCCATTCCTCCATGCAGATCTTCTCGAGAGCAGTGATGTTTTGGGGCTGTCGCCGAGCAACACGGACTTTCAACTCCCGCCACAGATTTTCTATGGGGTTGAGGTCTGGAGACTGGCTAGGCCACTCCAGGACTTTCAAATGCTTCTTACGGAGCCACTCCTTTGTTGCCCGGGCAGTGTGTTTCGGATCATTGTCATGTTGGAAGACCCAGCCTCGTTTCATCTTCAAAGTTCTCACTGATGGAAGGAGGTTTTGGCTCAAAATCTCACGATACATGGCCCCATTCATTCTGTCCTTAACACGGATCAGTCGTCCTGTCCCCTTGGCAGAAAAACAGCCCCATAGCATGATGTTTCCACCCCCATGCTTCACAGTAGGTATGGTGTTCTTGGGATGCAACTCAGTATTCTTCTTCCTCCAAACACGACGAGTTGAGTTTATACCAAAAAGTTCTACTTTGGTTTCATCTGACCACATGACATTCTCCCAATCCTCTGCTGTATCATCCATGTGCTCTCTGGCAAACTTCAGACGGGCCTGGACATGCACTGGCTTCAGCAGCGGGACACGTCTGGCACTGCGGGATTTGATTCCCTGCCGTTGTAGTGTGTTACTGATGGTGACCTTTGTTACTTTGGTCCCAGCTCTCTGCAGGTCATTCACCAGGTCCCCCCCGTGTGGTTCTGGGATCTTTGCTCACCGTTCTCATGATCATTTTGACCCCACGGGATGAGATCTTGCGTGGAGCCCCAGATCGAGGGAGATTATCAGTGGTCTTGTATGTCTTCCATTTTCTGATGATTGCTCCCACAGTTGATTTTTTCACACCAAGCTGCTTGCCTATTGTAGATTCACTCTTCCCAGTCTGGTTCACGTCTACAATACTTTTCCTGGTGTCCTTCGAAAGCTCTTTGGTCTTGGCCATGGCGGAGTTTGGAGTCTGACTGTTTGAGGCTGTGGACAGGTGTCTTTTATACAGATGATGAGTTCAAACAAGTGCCATTCATACAGGTAACGAGTGAGGGACAGAAAAGCTTCTTACAGAAGACGTTACAGGTCTGTGAGAGCCAGAGATTTTCCTTGTTTGAGGTGACCAAATACTTATTTTCCACCCTAATTTACGAATAAATTCTTTACAAATCCTACCATGTGGATTCATGGATTTTTTTTTCACATTCTGTCTCTCACAGTTGAAGTGTACCTCTGGTGCAAATTACTGACCTCTGTCATCATTTTAAGTGGGGGAACTTGCACAATCGGTGGCTGACTAAATACTTCTTTGCCCCACTGTATGTACGAATTCTGCTTGTGCTTACTAGTGATGTGTATTCGTGAACGAAATGGCTCTTAGTGCCAGATCTGTGACGCGAAGGACACGAGGCGGCTCCTTATCGTGAGCTGTGGGTTTTGTTTTTTTCTTTTTTTCTTTCTCTCACCCTCTCTCTCGCAGTTTTTTTCAGCTTCACTCCGCATGCGAGCTTTGTGCGGGGGGCGGTAGTTACATTGTCAGTAGCACAGGAACAGAGCGGGAGGGAGAGACAGAGAAAGGGAGCCAGAGACAACAACGTCACATTAGAAAGGTATAGTAATCATCCACAACTATTTTCAGTTGCGGATGATAAAGGATTCAGAACGTTTATTCATGCAGGCCTAAATGACAGAGAATATGCATGGTCTTTTTGTTTTCATATTTTAATTTATATTTAATTGTGTTGTGGTTTGCAGTGTTTTGTGTTGTTTCATTTTAAATTTGTTTAAAAGGAAAAAGCTGAAAATTTAAATAGTTAAAAGTTGAACTGTGACTAGTTGGTTTTTGTATTATATGATTTATTACATTTTATGTGGAGTGAATAAAGAAAAGTATATTTACGATGGCCCCTAGAGACAAAGCACGTACAAACTTCAAAACACGTACAAACCCTGAAGCGCGTACAAACTCCAAAACTCAGAAGCACGTAAAAACTCCAAAACACATAAAAGCTCAGAAGCACGTAAAAACTCCAAAACACGTACAAAAGACAACAGAAGTGCTCCAGGATGCTAGGCGCAGTGTTGAGTTTTTGTTACCTAGTGTTTACACAAGCCAGCAAGTACCAACGACCGGATTTGGTGTGTGGTAGTAACAGGTAAATGAACTTTTTTTTTTTTAAATTATTTGAATATATATGAGTGCTTGTGTATAAATACACAAACAATACACATATGCTTTCAATTGTGTAATTTAAGTGATCTAAGTAGCTCTGTTTTGGAAGTTCAGTTAACACTAGAAATGTGTTTTGGAGTTTGTACGTTTTTTGTTTCTAGGGGCCACTGTATATATTTATATATAAACATATATAAATAAAACCACTTTTTTTTTAACATTAGTAATTCATTTTGTGAATAATTTTATATTATTGTTAATAATAAATTTATTAAAGCAGCAAAACAACCTGAAGAGCCGGCTCGGAGCCGAAAGAGCCAGCTCTTTTTAGTGAGGAGAGCCAAAAGAGCCGGTTCTCTAAAAAGAGACGGAAATCCCATCACTATTAAATACCACCTCCCCTTTCTACTGGCTTAATTTACAAGAGCCAAGAGTCTAATTTTTTTTTCTTTCCAGATCCACAAAAGTCTTGCAATGAGGACTTTGAATTACTGGGGGACAGATGAGCTGGTAGAATATGGATCCTCACTCAGCCAGTATTACATGACTATGAGAGTTTGATCTGCCAAAGGAAGCAGCTGACTTGCTTAGGTCTTCGAGAAATGCCCCCTGGCTCCAGCGACCAAATTTTCTTATTATAGGTATTATGAGAATGAACTTATTTCATTCTTTGTAATTGGAGACTACTCTTCGATAGCGCTAAAGCCAACCTTAAATGTGTCCTTCTGCATGATACCAATTTATTTGCATTTATGCTTATTGGTCATTTTGTCTAGTTAAACAAACCTATGGAAATATGACAACTCTACTGGAGTAGCTGATATTAAATGAACACAAATGGACCATATGTGAAAAATGTGACAGGATTGGCAATCAACCAGTAGACTGATGAACTTTTATACCTTCACTGTTTGATTATTAAGCAGATGCATAAGAAAGCTGTGAATCAAGGAACAGTGTTTGGTGCACTTTTCAATTATTGACATGTAACCCTGCAACTAGCTTTCAAAGTTTACATATAGCTTCTTTTTAAAAAAACGAACAAAAAAAAAACCTTGCATGAGACTTCTGATTCTTTCGGATAAATTTCCTTCTGTTCCCCACCATAAGACTTTGTCTGAAATATCCTGGTAATTTCAGTATCCAAGTTGTCCATAGTGAGTGTGTTCAGCCTTCAGAAGAAAAAGAAAATTGGATACGAAAACTTGTCTAATTGCTAATGGGAGAAAATATCACCTCTGGAGCAATCTCCATTGATACGTTTGTTCTCAAACAAACACCCTGCTTAAGTTCATTAACTCATATTTGTCAGTTTATGTACAATCACTCGGTTACTTCTGTTGTATCTGTAAAAAACATCACGCGTTTCTTGGTGCTGAAAGCAGAAAAGAGTTGCTTTTAAATCTGTGTGGTTATCATTTACAATGGAAATGTAAATCATTGGACATCACCATGCACTGCAGCAAAGGAAAATTAAGAGCACACCTCACAAGTCAGTGGTGAAAACAGATATATCATAAATGAAGTTGGACTCAGCTTAAACGGAGAGAGTGTTGGGATGAGATGTTTTGGGATAGAGGAGGGTTGCAAAGCAAACATGTGGATGTGGAGTAAAAGATATCGTTTGAGCTTGATTTTGTGGCCTCTTGAACATCATCTCATTGTTTAGTCTTTTGTATGTGAATTCCGTACCAAACTAACAAAGCTGACAACAGATGTGGTGGAATGTGGAGGATTTACTTGTTTGTGCTTTTGTTGTGACTTTGTCACTTTGCCAACATCAGTGATGAAAACCTTGGAACACTCAAAGCACTAGTTCTGTGCTTAGTTTTTTAGTATTTAGCCTTGTATTTACTTACCTATTTTGCATTTTGACATCATGTAAATTGAACACAATACAGTTTAAAGAGTTATAGACAAATGGCTTCTCAGTGTCTCTACTGCTGTATAATGCTTTTTATCCAGTTGTGTAAAGCTCAACAGTTATACAGTACCGTGAAAAAAGGATTTGCCCTTTCCTCATTTAGTTTTTTGCATATTTGTCACACTTAAATGTTTCAGGTCATCAAACAAATTTTAGAACAAATTAGACAAAGACAATCAGAGCTATATTTAATTAATAAATTACAAATATTATCCAAACCTACCAGTGAAAAAGGTAGGTTGTGTCACCCTTGGCAACAAGAGCTCCGTCCCAGTGGAGTTCTTGCTGCAACATCTCAATCTTATTTAAGTTTCTACTTTGAATTGGTCACTCCAAAACATCTATATTTATTTAATATTTTAAAGTTTTCAGAGGTGGACTAGAGTTACACATAGGTGTAATTCCTTGTCCTGAAACAGCAAATCAGCCATGTTTGACTGTTGTATTTTGTGAGATTCTTTTGATGAAATGTTGTGTTATATTTTGCCAGATGTAATATGACACAAACATTTCAGGAAGTTCAACTTTTTTCCTGTGAGTCCATGAAATACTTCTGCAAAAGTCTTGGGGCTCATTGAGGTTTTGCTTTTTGGCTAATGTGAGATGAGCCTTTGTGTTCTTTTTGGTTAGCAGTGTTTTCCGTTCTCTCATAGATGCCATTTTTGCTCGATCTGTTTCTTATTCTTGAGTCATGAACTCTGACCTACACTGAGGCAATTGAGGCCTGCAAGTTCTTTAGATGTTATTCTGGGTGATTTTGGGACCTACTGGATGAGTTTGAGAAGCATTCTTGGAGTAGTTTTTAGGCCATCCACTTTCGGGAAGGATCACCACTGTTCCAAGTTTTCTCCGTTTGTGGATAATGGCTGTCACCATGGTTTGAGTCTAAAAACCTTAGAAATGGCGGTTACTTTTTCACACAGGCCCAGGGTTGCTTTTGGATAGTGGGTTTTTTTCACCATATCGAATTAAACGCTCATTTAATTCATCAAATTCTTTTTTGTACTTACTTGGGTTATCTTTGTCAAATATTAAAATTTGTTTAATCATCTGAAGTATTTAAGTGTGACAAATGTGCAAAAAAGCTAAGAAATCAGAAAAGGGGGGATTTTTCACAACAATGTATGCTAAACTGTTAAATGTACAAGGTGCTGAGAATCAGCAGATATCAACATAATGCAACAAATTCCTACACCAGGTCCAGACAGGAAAGTGAGACGAAATAACTGGAAGCACTTGAGGCATTGTTTTGCCCTTACAGTAAGAATCTTTATAATCTGTCAGGTATAGAAATAACTGCTTATATAACAGTCGCAATTCTGAAAAAAATTACTTCTGATTATGTGTGGGATAATTAAGTGATTTCAGAGACAGATGCTCTAAAGGGCAGTATGAGGCAAACACACTGCAACAAATCAGAGTCTATCATATGCTCAGGCATTGCTCCACAACTGACCTCAAAGACTATAAAAAGATTTTTTTTCTTTCATAGCTTCTCCTTAAAGCATGACCTTAATGTCTGTTTCAATTGCATAGCATTACAGAAGACATGACTGTTATAGTCTCCAAAATGCATCCAACTGCGTATGGGTCTATGACATGATGCCCTCACAGAGGAGATGAGTGTAACTGTCACACACACACACACACACAATCTCTTGCTGAGATTGTGAGGTCCATGTGTTGACTGCTTTCCCTCAGGCTAATCTTAATCCTCACCTTTGTTGTAAGCTGCAATGCACTGAAAGGCATAAGTCCGAGATGTCCAACTATATACCTCTTTTAAAAACCTCTTCTGGTTAAGCCTGAGGGGGAAAAAAAAACAGGGGTGTGACAATTTTTGCAAGTGACTACATATTCTAGTGGTATACTGTAGATGGTGCCTGTAAAACTGCTCAGTCTTCAAAGACAATGTCACCCACACTTTGCCCACGCCAACAAAGTGACAGTTCGGGCTCAGAAAATGAACCAGATTCTGATAATAGTTGGACACCCCTGCTACGTAGACAGACTGCAAAGAATAAAGAGATTGAAGAGGTTGTAGCCGAAACCACTTCTAAAGTAAAAGGACAGAGAACGGTCTCCAAGCCAACTCACCCTGTCTCTCAACTAACATTAGACAGTGATGTGTACAACCCTCCTGAAGTCCAAAAGATAATCGTGGAGCATGTCATCAAAAGCGATGCCCCTCCCACTCCAAGTCAGGGCTCTAAAGGTCTTCGCCCATTTTCAGGAAGAGTTCCCAAACCCCAAAATGAAGTAGATTTTGAGACGTGGTCACTTCATGTGGAACTCATGATTCAAGATAATCTCCCACTTGATGTAAGATGTAAGATTCTTGAGAGCTTACTCCCCCCAGCTTCTGACTTGGTGAGGCAGCTTGGCCCACATGTAGCTCCTCGTGAATATGTCAAGCTTCTTGGCTCAGCTTATGGATTAGTTGAGGATGGGGAAGAAATTTTCGCAAGGTTTCTGAATACCCACCAGAACACAGGGGAAAAGGCATCTGAGTATCTTCAGCGGTTGCAGGTGTTGCTCACTACAGCTGCACAGAGGGGTGGTGTGAGGAGTTCAGAGACTGGGAAACACTTGCTGAGACAGTTTCGCCGCAGCTGCTGGGATCAGTCCCTCATCTTAGCATTGCAGTGTGAACTGAATTCAGATACAGCTCCTAATTTCTCTGATTTTCTTCTACAGTTACGGACTGAAGAAGATAGAAGGGCTGCAAAATTTGATCGAATGAACCGACATTTAGGGGGTGCAAAAGCTAAATCATCCGTAAACATGCAGCTGGTCCCAGACATGTCTTCCACGCATGATGAGAATACCAGTGTACTTCAGACATACATCACTGAAACAGCGGACTTGAGGAAGCAGGTAACTGAGTTAAAAATGCAACTTAACAAAAAGAAAGAGCAAAGGAAACAAAAACATGCTGAAAAGAGAAATCCCACACTAAATGCCTCCGCTAGTATAACTCCAGTTGCAGTACAAGCCCAACAAATGGCACCTAAACCCAGACCAAAACCTTGGTTCTGTTTCAAGTGCGGTAATGATGGACATATAGCCAGAGAGTGTGAAGGTCCTCCAAATAAGATCTTGGTTGATCAGAAATACAAGGAGTTGAGGGAGAGGCAAAGAGAGTGGGAAACCAAATATGGTCATTTAAACTGGACCGGGTCGCAGTGGAGGGACTGACTGCACCCAAGAATGAGCCAGGATGTCCCATAAGATTTCAGGACAAAGAAAAAGTCACATGTGAAAGCCATTCCCAAGCCCAATTACTCTGTGACTGTCTTCCAAAAAGACTTATTGGCCCAAAGTGTACTACAGCAGTCTCCATTGAAGGGAGTCAGTGTAACAGTCTACTTGATTCAGGTTCCCAAGTAACCACAGTATCAAAGTCCTTTTATGACAGGAACCTTTCCAGTCAGAAAATCTTTCCCATCCAGGATCTGCTGGACATTGAAGGTGCTGGTGGTCAGGAAGTGCCTTATCTGGGATACATATCCACAACCATCCATTTCCCTGAAAGTGTCATGGGGAAATCAGCTGAAGTTGACACGCTTATTCTTGTAGTTCCCCATCACAGGACAAACATGGAAGTGCCCTTGCTGATATGGACTAATACCCTGGATATTTTGTATGAAACAGTTGGCTTAGGAAAAGCTCAGCCAAATCATGTCTTACAGGAAAAAAAACATCCCTCACTCTCCACTGGTGAAGCATCTCTATCACAGGTTCAAAACCTGTCAAGACAATGGCAGAGTGGGGAAAGTAAAGCTGCAGAGCAAAAAGTACATTACTGTTCCTGCAGGGGAAAAATGGCCTTGAATGGATATGCAAGGAAGGTCACAACAACATCTGACACAACCCTGATGGTTGAGCCTCTAGAGTCAACCTTGCCTGGTGGACTCTTGTTTTGCAGTTTTGTAATGACACGGCCTTTATGTTCATCATTTAAGGTCCCGGTTCTAGTTAAAAATGACACAGCACATGATATTAAAATACCTGCTGGCCAGGTTATTGCAGAACTCATCCTTCCAAAAGCTGTGTCATCCTTGACTGAAAGAACTGTCAAAACTCTGTCAGGTGACCAATATCCGTCGGTTCCAGCTACAGCTGCATGCAACTCTGTATCTGTGTCTGACACAGGGACACTCACCTTTGACTTTGCCGAGTCAAGCTTGTCTGAGGAGTGGAAAGAGAGAATAACAAAGAAATTAAACTCAGTTCCTGAAGTTTTTGCTCTTCATGATCTCGACTATGGCCACACTACTCAGATTAAGCACAGAATTCGACTCTCAGACCCATCTCCATTTAAACAAAGGCCCAGACCCATCCATCCTTCCGACTACGAGGCAGTCAGACTACATTTAAAAGAGCTTCAAGATGCAAACATCATACGTGAGTCAGAGAGCCCCTGTGCCTCTCCCATTGTTGTGGTCAAGAAAAGAAATGGCAACATCAGATTATCGCAAACTGAACAGTAAGACCATCAAAGACGCCTACGCTTTGCCCAACATTGAGGAATCTTTCTTGGCTTTGACTGGGTCCAAGTGGTTCTCCATCCTGGATCTGAAATCCGGCTATTATCAAGTGGAAGTCGAGGAAGAAGAGAAATGTAAGACTGCTTTCGTGACACCCATGGGATTCTGGGAGTTTAACAGAATGCCCCAAGGAGTGACAAATGCTCCCAGTACTTTTCAGAGAGTCATGGAAAAGTGTATGGGCAGCATGAATTTGAGTGAAGTCTTGGTTTTTCTTGATGATGTCATCGTTTTCTCTGCGACACTTGAGGAGCATGAGGAACGACTGCTGAAGGTCCTCCACTGGATGAAAGAATTTGGTTTAAAGTTGTCGCCAGAGAAATGCCAGTTCTTCAGGACATCTGTCCAATATCTCGGCCATGTTGTATCCTCAGAAGGGGTCAAAACAGATCCAGCAAAAATAGCTGCCCTCACTACCTGGCCAAGACCAGCTAACATCAAGGAGCTCAATTCTTTCCTTGGGTTCGCTGGATATTATAGGAGGTTTATAAAAGACTATTCCAAGATCGCAAGACCCCTTAATGACTTAACAGCTGGTTACCTCCCACCAAAGAGAAAATCCAGTCTGTCTGGCCGAACCCATAAAGTTTCTACAAGTGTGGATCTCAAAAAGCCATTTAATGGCAATTGGACCCCAGCCACTTAATCCCCCGCGGGGGATTAAGTGTTAAGACATTGATTCACAAGCTCACAACAGCCCCTGTTCTTGGGTTTGCCGATCCTAAGAAACATTATATTGTGCATACTGATGCAAGCACCCATGGACTCGGTGCAGCCTTATATCAAGAACAGGAGAGCAAGTTAAGGGTCATTGCCTATGCCAGTAGGGGCCTCTCCAGGTCCGAGCAAAGGTACCCTGCACACAAGCTTGAGTTCTTGTCTCTGAAGTGGGCCGTCACCGAGAAGTTTTTTGACTATCTCTATGGAGCAAAATTTACAGTGGTGACAGACAATAACCCACTCACATATGTCTTAACCTCTGCGAAGTTGGATGCAGTAGGTCATCGTTGGTTGGCAGCTCTTTCCAGTTTTGATTTTGACATCCAGTATAGAGCTGGGAAGAACAACCAAGAAGCTGACGGGCTTTCCAGACGTCCGCATCCACATGACTGTGATGCCTCTGATCAGAGTCCTACTGATGAGGAAAATCACATTGAAAGCTTTATTGCACAGCTCTTACACCGCAACAAAGGGCCAGATTTTCCAACTGAGGCAGTAAAGGCAGTATGCGAGAGACATCAGTGTTCTTCAACTCTCGAGGAGGAGGCAGCGGTGCCATCGCCTGCACGAGTAGAATGTTTGGCTATTGGAACCTCTGCAATACCAGCAGATTTCTGTCAAACTGATGTAGCTGGGTCATGCCCCCTGCCGCAAATGTCTCTTCCCGATTGGGCACGTGAGCAGAAATCAGATCCAGTCGTCAGCAGAGTAATGACTCTTGTATTTGCCGGAAAACGTCTCTCCTACAAGGCAAGAAGGCACGAAGACAGAGAATTTCAGTTAATGACAAGAATAATGGATCAGTTAGTTGTAATGGATGAGGTCTTATACCGAAAACGCATCATTCAAGGGGAACCCATGTATCAGCTCGTTCTTCCGCAAAGTTACAGAGAAGTTGCCCTTGACCAGCTCCACAATGCTGTGGGCCATCTGGGTGTTGATAGGACTCTGGACTTAGTCCAAGCTCGGTTCTATTGGCCCCGCATGACCATCGATGTAAATGACAAGGTCAGGATATGTGAAAGGTGTCTCAGAAGAAAGGCACCAGTTGAAAGGAGTGCTCCTTTGGTAAACATAAAAGCTAATCGTCCCTTGCAGTTGGTCTGTATGGACTACCTTACATTGGAACCAGATGAGAGAGGAACTAAAAACATCTTGGTCATAACAGACCATTTCACTAAATATGCAGTTGCAGTTCAGACTCCTGATCAAAAAGCAAAGACTGTGGCAAAGGCCTTGTGGAGCAATTTTTTAATCCATTATGGATTTCCTGAGAGGTTGCACAGCGACCAGGGTCGTGATTTTGAGTCTGCCTTGATCAAAGATCTTTGCTCGCTGCTTGGGATAAAAAAAAGACGAGGACCACGCCCTACCATCCCCGCGGCAATCCTGTCGAGCGGTTCAATAGAACGCTTCTTCAAATGCTAGGGACGCTGGAGGAAGAAGATAAAGTTCGGTGGAGAGATTTTGTGCAGCCTTTAGTACATGCGTACAACTGTACAAGGAATGATACCACAGGTTTCACTCCCCACCAGTTGATGTTTGGCAGACAACCGAGGCTCCCAATTGACATTGCATTTGGCCTATGCCCTGAAAGATCCAGCAGCCTCTCTCACTCTGAATATATCAAAAAGTTGAGAAAGAGTCTCTCAGAAAGCTACCAGTTAGCCATTGAGCACAGTCAAAAGAGTGCTTTCCGGAACAAACAGAGGTTTGATAGTAAAGTGCGGGAATCCACCCTTGCCAAGGGAGATAGAGTCCTTTTAAGGAATATTGCCATCAGGGGAAAGCACAAAATCGCTGATCGGTGGAGCCGAACCGTGTTCATTGTGATCAGACAGATTCAGGACTCGCCTGTTTTTGTGGTGGTGCCTGAAGGAACAGATGGGCCTGAAAGAGTGCTACACAGAGATCTGCTCTTACCTTGTGGGTTTCTCCCACCCACTGTTGAAGAGACAGCACCCAAAGTAAAAGTGTCATGGTCTAAACCTGCAAACTCACCACCAGTTGACACATTTGAGACTGATTCTTCAGAAACCAGCAATGAGGAGTGCACTGAAGATGAAGTTGAGTATTACTCTCTTCATTCTCTACCCTGTAACGAGCCTAATGTATTGCAAGATGGACTCCAAGAAGCCGACCAGATTGCAGTCACAGACAGACTGGCTGGAATAAAAGTCCACGAAAAGTCAGCTACAGAAGACATTTTGGGACAGATAGATCAGCTTCACACAGTTGAATCTGAGTTGAGTCCAGAGCTCTCTACTCTAAATCCAGATGCTCACGAATTCCAGCCAGTGACAACCCAGAACGGAGATGATGAGAAGGACCAGGTTCAGGGGTCACAGCTGCATGAGATCAGTTCAGCTGAAGACAGCCAATCTAAAGATCTCTCACGCAGTTTGGGTGATAGTCGTACATTGATTACAAAAGTGAGCAACAAAATGAAAGTTGTGGAGGAAGAAAGAAAAGGAGAACCAAATCTCTCTAAAGATGTCCCTAATCTTAAAGAGGGTGTGGGACTAAGGAGGTCATCAAGGGAGAGATCAGCTCCAAAGAAGCTAACTTATCCAACGTTGGGAAATCCTTTGGTGACAGTCATGCACTCCATTCTCTCTGGGTTAGACCAAGCTTTCACCCAAGCTTCACCCTCGACAGTGTACCCAGCGTAGATCAACTAATGCCCGGGACTGCTGAAACAGTGTAAAGTTCCACATGCAAGGATGCATGCGGCTTAAGGGGGGGGGGGAGAATGTAACCCTCTCAAGGTTATCCACTGCTGTTCAAGCCAGTGATTTAATGTTTAATGTATGCAGTACTAATTCTATCCAACAGGGGGCAATGATGGCGCTATAGTTGTCCTGCGCTGCGTTATGCGGCGAGAAGAAGAGCTGCAGCGGAGCAGATAGCCAGCAAGCTAGAAGAAGAACACACCGAGCGCATGGAGTACCGAAGAGAATAAAAACCTTTTTTCTAAGTGTTAAGGTTTTTATAGTTACAGACTATTAGGATTTGCTTACCACGCATCCTTTTTTTTTTTTCCAGTTGTTCTTTACTGTGTTAAGACATAGTGCGAGAGACAGTTGCTGGATACTCGATCGGCGATTGGAAGGCGAATCCAGTGGGGCTTTTTCCAGAGACGTATCGCTCCACCCAGAAGGACGGCGAACGAGGATTTTACTCATCTTTGCAGATAAGCACTGGGCTTATCCACACACACACACACACACACACACACACACACACACACACACACACACACACACACACACACACACACACTACCCGGGTAGATTGACAAAGTTTTTCTCAGAGCTCTGAATTTATTTTATTATTATTCTTTTTTACTTCAACACCATATTTTACTTTTTTTTTTTCCTTTCCTCACCAAACCAGAGTGGTTGGTGGAGGTAGAACTGTGACAAGAGACATAAATGGACTAATATGGAAACTGAACTGACTGATTGAAGGGGGGATTATATTGGGTTTTTGTCTCATAAGTGTGGTTAACATTCTGCATATTATTGAAGTTGCTGATGAGACTGTTATGTGTTGTGTTGTAATAAATGCCATAGAGTGTTCTCTATAGACAGCATAAGGAGGTGTTCTAGTTTTCTTGTTCCTCTTCTCCTCATTGAAAGTAATATCCATGTCCCTAAGTTAATCAATTAAGGGATCGATTACATATGTATTTTTTGGACCATAAGGTGCACGGGACTATAAGGCAACAAAGCAGTCAGATAAATCAAACTTTATTCAACTCATTCTTCTTGCTTCCTCCACTTCTGTACCATTGATTCGTTAATGCTGTATTCTATCACAGCTGCTCTATTCCCGTGTTGTTAATTATTAATGACTAACCTCCTACTGTGGAGTGATTATCTCAGTTGTTCTCCTGACTGAAGTTTGGTCTGTTTACAGCATCCTGCCATGCGATTGCATTTGTCTCTAACCATCAGGAACCTTCACGCTAACTTTTATCGAGAGGAAAAGTGTTAGCGTTCATCCTCCAGCTTCACTGTTTATGTTATGCTAACACAGTGGTTCCCAAACTTCTTTTGCTAGGCCCCCCCTTTGTTTTACAAGAAAAATTACCCCGCACGCGCGCACACACAAACACATCTGCCAACCACACACACCCATATTTTGCTCCATTGCGGTTTATTTCACACCTCAAACATTTAGTAAACAATTAAAAATTACAGGCAGTAATACAATAAACTACTAACTCTTTTACGCTACGTCCACACCTACACGGGTATTTTTTAAAACGCAGCTGTTTCGTCCACACTTAACCAGCGTTTTGAATCACGGAAAACTGATATTTTATAAAACTCCTTTTTTGCGTTTTGGTGTGGACAAGGAATACAGAGTTCATCACGCAACGTCAAAGGTATATGCCTTTTTTTTACGTCATGCTGTGCGCCACGTTATTGTTTACGTGAGATGAATTGCAGAATGGCAGATAGAGACAAAATACTGTTACTGTTAATCTGACTATCTTCAGTTTTTACAAGCTTACATATACACATGCAGTTACTGTCCCTCCATTTACAAAAGCAAAGGCACAACGGTGTGATTATTTTACGTGTAGTTGTTTTTTTCCTGTGTAATAATATTCAACATTGCTATCAATACTTTTTTCAAAAAATGCCTCTCTGTGCAAAATGGGTTTAAAAACATAAACAACTGTGGGATGCTGTTTGTCTGTGATTTGAACCGAGGGAACTGTAACTTTACTGTATAAAGAGCTAACATCTCCAAAATGTCAGCAGTAGTTAGTCATTACAACAAGTGTTTGTGAACTAAAGAATGTAGGATACTGTTTGTCCGTGATTTGAACAGCCCAGCGCATGCTCCCGACACAGGGAAAACCAATTATGCAGGGGAGACCTACCTTGGCACTTGTGCAGGTGAAACCAAAGGGCAGATATGCTTCACCGTATTTTCTAGTCTTTGGCTTAGAATGAAGTTTGTTTAGAAACATATTCAGCGATGCTTCATCTACTGCTTTGCGTTTGTGTGGGCGCCCCGTGCTAGCAGTGTCCAAGCGTTTTGTCCCCCCCTTTTCATACCCACCCCCCCCCCCCCCCCCTGCAATGGCTCTGCCCACACTTTGGAAAGGTCTGTGCTAACATAGCTGTGTCGCTAGCGATCATGTAGCATATCATTAAATACCAGCTAGCCCAACTTCAGTAACCCTACAAACGTCACTGCTGTGTAGCTTCCTGTCTTCATTTATGTTGGAAGTGATAGCAGAGCTGTACGTTTGAATTTTTTCAGAAATCTCTCAGTCAGAACATGCTATATCATGCTTAAGTAACTAGCGAGCTAACTTCCGCTAACTTCTAACTCCGTTAAATGTAATGAATTCTGTTTTCATGAATGCCTGGATTTTAAACATCGTTAGTTACACCTGGTAAAGCAGCAACGCTGATCGTTTTATTAAAGATGGAAGAATTTAGACAGTTTTTAACTCTAAGTGATGTTCGTTTGACTTCGGGACCTTAAGTGATCTAGGTAGCTCTGTTTTGGAAGTTCAGTTAACTCTAGGAATGTGTTTTGAGTTTGTACTTGCTTTGGAATTTGTACGTGCTTTTTGGAGTTTGTATGTGTTTTCCCATATGGAAAAGAAATAGTAAAAACTTATATGTGATTACTCATGAAAGTGGCCACTTTCTCATTACTTTCATACATTGTTTTAGTAAGTATCCAAAACATACAAGTTTCATTATATAATTATCTTTTCCATATGGGTTGTCTCTAGGGGCCACCACATATATTTATATATAAACAAATAAAACCACTTTTTTTTTACATTAGTAATTCCTTTTGTGCATAATTTTATATTATTGTTAATAATAAATTAATTAAAGCAACAAAACAACCTGAAGAGCCCGTTCGGAGCTGAAAGAGCCGGTTCTCTAAAAAGAGCCGGAAATCCCATCACTATTGCTTACTGAACTTGAACTGATTTTATGTGCTACATGGCACTGAAAAATCTGTCAAAAAATGTTTTAGTACGACTTTGACAAACTACGAAGACGCACCTCTTGATGGATTGTCGGATCATTACAGCTACCGTAGTCAGGAGCCTCGCAAAGTAATCTGGGTCCAAAACTCCGTCCGCTTCAGGTCCCAAAGTCAAACGAACCCTGCAACATTACTGAGAGTTAAAAACTGTCTAAATTCTTTCATCTCTAATAAAATGACCAGTGTTGGTGCTTTACCAGGTGTAACAATTACATTTAAAATCCAGGCATCCATGAAAACAGAATTTATTAAATTTAACGACGTTAGAAGTTAGCACGAAGTTAGCTTGCTAGTTTCCACCTAAACATCATATAGCATGTTCTGACTGAGAGATTTCTGAAAAATTAAAACATACAGCTCTGCTATCACCTCCAACATAAATGAAGACAGAAAATTAAGCAGCAGTGACTTTTGTAGGGATGCTGAAGTTGGACTAGCCGGTATATAATGGTGTGCTACGTGATCGCTAGCGACCCAACTATGTTAGCATAACATAAACACAGTGAAGCTGGAGGATGAATGCTAACTTTTTCCCACTCGATAAAAGTTATCGTGAGGGTTCCCAATGGTTAGAGACAAATGCAATGGCAGGATGCTGTAAATGGACCAAACTTAAGTCAGGAGAACAACTGAGATAATCCATCCAAAATACGAGGTTAATCATTAATATACTGCAACAACATGGGAATAGAGCAGCTGCCAGAGAATTCAACATTAATGAATCAAGGGTACGGAAGTGGAGGGAGCAAGAAGAAGTTGAGTAAAGTTTGACTTTTCTGTTTCAATTAATTTCCATTTTGTTTCAATTAATGTGCCTTATAATCCAGTGAACCTTATGGTCTGAAAAATACGGTAAACGTCATACACTGCAGATCTGAAAGAAGATATGAGCTGACATTTTATGGTGTTGCGTTATGTCTGCACAAATACCTAAGATGGTTCAAATCAGCTCATAAAAAAAAAAAGTCTTGATTGCCTTCATGCAAATTTGAATGTAAAATTTGGGATAGTTGGGGTGTTAAATTTCTGGCAATGAGAGAGGAAAATGTTAGAGTGAGCAAACTGATTGCTCAAAGATGTACCAATAATGCTACAACTTTGGCCCTGTCCTTTAATTCTTCAGTTCTTATCTTGTGTTTAGCACTGAGTCCTTCTCTGCTATTCATGCTAGTAATTATAATATGGGAATCTTAAAAGCTGTAATATCAACTTTAATAAAAGGCTGCAATCTCACTGTGGGAAAAGAAGGGACAAGCGGCATGTTCACATGGATAAATCATTTGCTCTATATGAGTCGAAGTCTTCAGGACCTCACACAATTTCCAATTTTAACTGACAAGATCATCCTTACAGAAAACAATATTGATTCTTCTTCCTTCTCCTCTCATTTAACTTAACCGCCACACTGTTTTTCGAGGGGTAACACACATCCATAGTGTCCTTTTAACACCAAAAAAAGATTTTGTGCTGCAGCTCACTGTTAAATATCATGATGACAGCTTTGACCACTTATTTTGTCTTGAGACCACACCAGTTAAGCTAATTCCACATATGTTATTCCTGTCTTGAAAAGAAAAAAAAGTGTCCCAGAGAGTTCCTATAGTACTACATCTCTTCATAGAGATGATGTAGTGAATGAATAGTGAATTCATTCAAGCTTTTGGAATTTTGTGGGTTTGTAAGTGCTTTGGAATTTGTACGTGCTTTAAAGCACTGTTAATTTATTTATTCATGATATTGAATGTTATCAGTGAGCATATGGCCTGAATGTTATTACATCTACATGGATTTGCAACAAGCAGAGTCATTAAGGCACTGACTTGAAAATCTTGTCATTCTGCTAAAAGAGAAATATCTGACGACCAAAACGTTGTTTTTTTTCTTCGTTTTTTTCTTTACACTATACTACATTCCTTCATGTGAATTGAGGTCTCCACACGCTAAAGGAGACATGTGTTTGCTCAGTTGTAAGAGGTCGCTGCTATGTTGCTAATGACAGTACAGCTTGTGTGTGAGTGATTAGGTAGAACTGATATAGCTTACTTACCTCCACTTCTCTAAAGCTTTTCTGCATAATGTCACTAAAAGGGATTAGGTAGCATAGACATTGTTTTCCTAATGAGAATAGGTAGGTTTAATGTGGTTATTCTGACTTCCTACTGCTCCATATATTCAAACAACAAATCTATTTTTCTATTTTTATCATTTTAAATAATATATTTTAATATTATTATTACTATTTTGTTCATATGGGGGTATGTGCAACACAATTTCCTGAAAGATGAATAAGTTAATTAAATGATATTTGTGCATTCAAAATGTCATAGTGAAAAAGCCTACATAAGTGTAGAGTCGGTTATAGAACAATGTCTACTTACCTTCTTCAACCTCTACATTGTCTACATTGCAGATCCACCACTGGCATTAGTATTGCCAGATAAATGTAACTGTTTGGTTCTCCTGCACCTGCTTTCTAAATACATTGCTTTGCAATGTTAAAATACTATAACAGAGTAGTTCAGTGGCATACTGGTAACTTTAGAATATATAACAGCTATCATTACAAATAAATCAGTAATGTATTTAAACAATGGACAGAATTCTGCACATGTAATTACACTGTAAAATCTAATTAGTTCACAGAACTCAAAAAACCCATGCAAACTCAAAAAATTTGAGTAAAGTTTTACTTAAGATAATGAAGTTAGGGCAACTTACCCATTTTGAGTACACTGTACAGCCTCATTAGTTCCCAGAACTCAAAAAAATTAAATAAAGTTCACTTAAGATAATGAAGTTAGGGCAACTTACTCATTTTAAGTACACTGTACAACCTCATTAGTTCCCAGAACTCAAAAATAAAAAATGCAAACTCGTTGCCTCAAACAAATTGAGTAAAGCTTACTTAAGATGACTGTTAGGACAACTTTTCATTGCAAGTATGCAGTATTAAGAATAACTTGATATTTTGACTTTACAATACTAATTGTTTAGCTACTGACAAACATTTCAAGTTCAACTAAATGAAAAAACAATTTGTGGTAACCTGAATATGATTAAAAATAATTAACAACACTTTTTATAATGATGTAATGATTTTGTAAAGGTATAACAGCCACCATACTGGATACTGTTCTGCTGAACAACAATTATATTGCCATCACTGTTATATTCTTACAGTGAAACAAAGTCTCAGATTTAATTATTCTGAAAATAAGTTTAGGCCTACCACAAGTTTATTTTGTACTTACATTACTTATATAATCAAAATAAAATATATTTATTGTTCTGTCACAAATGCAGTCTCTGATTTAAACAACACATTTGTTTTTAATTCCAACACAGGAGCTGGAATGTTGTAATATTTTAAGGATGGCTTGTTTCTAGTCCAGGCATTACTGCCTGAATGACTATCATGGATCGAGGTGATCCAAATGTAAGTGCAGAAGAAAGTCTTTAACTTCCCTTAAGTACAGTGGCAGTGGATGTGGGTTGGAGATGCAATGAGCTTGAACCTGCAGGCGACCATCTTCACTGACCACACCATCTGTCACAGAGGACTCATCTCTCCTGGTGTCTTCCAAGCAAACAATCAATCATTTTTGGAACATGAACTTAATTGCTTTCTTAAAACATTTGTTTCTCCATTTGGTATAGAACAGACTCCAATTTAGACAATCTCAGGCTCCCTCCCCACCAGAGAGGTGACATTCAATGTCCCACTTGTCAGTCTGGATAGCCCTGACCACCACCCAACACACAATAATGTCATGAAAGCATCATTTTAAAAAAGGCTATGCAAACATGGCCAATAACTTTCATTCTAATGATCTGCTTAATAATTATTATTATTATTTAAAATGTAATTAAACAGAAAAGTCTGTAAATATAAAAGCAGTTTGGTTATGTTGTTAAAGAAAGGCAAGATTTGACATTAATAGATGTCACAGATGTTCAAAAGCTGCCACAAAGCATTAAAAAAAAATAGACATCTCCGAAAACGTCGGAGCATTTTTGCAAATATGTGATGTCTTGATAAATCGAGCAGATATTTGAACTTTACACAGCCACATTCTTGCCTGAAAATATCTTAAAAGTTTATTTTGTGACCCAGAGAAAGTAATATTTAAACGTTTTTTAGCTGCGCTCCTCCACCATTGCTGCATTTACAAGTACACACATACACAGGCTCCAACAACGGCCGACAAATGCGATCCTCCTTTTCCCCAGATTACCCTTTCTGGGTCACAAAATAAGCTTCTAAGATGCGAGCAGGACACTTCCAAACCGTTTGTCATTGAGGTAGATGCTTCAGAGAGTCAGGTTTGACGGAAGTAACGGACAAGGTAAGCGACTCATGCTGTAACTGACGTCAGACGCCGGAGATTTTGGCGGAAAATTAAAGCAAATGGTAGTTTAGAATTGAACAAATTCCTTTAAGCTTCAGTATTACCAAATACACTTATCAATTGTCTTATAACAATATTTGTCTGAATCATCTCCAACACCCTGGAGAAGAACGGGGAGAGTTTAGAGGCTCTCCAAGATTATATCGATCAGTGCTTCCAGGATCTCGTAATGAAGAAGGCCCATAGTGCATCTTCCTGAGACGCCCTCCTCGAAAAGATGACGCCCTCCTCGAAAAGATGACGCCCTCCTCGAAAAGATGTCGCCCGGCAGATTCCCCCGGCACAACATCACCAGCTGGCAAAGATATCGCCAACATACTGGAGTCAATCGACAAGTGATTGTCCAGTTTCAATGTGAGGCTGTCCTTGGTGGAGATTCTTCACTTTTAATCATTTAAATCCTTGCGAGAATCCCTGGAATTCAGCCAGCAGCAGGTAGAAACGCTCGCTGCTGAAAATGCCACGCTAAGGGAGTCGGTCAAATGTCTCACAGAAAATGTTACCCAGCTCAATAGAGAAAATAAAAAAAATAAAACAGAAAGTTATTGATCTACAAGCTCATGGCATGTGTGATAATCTTGTATTTTCTGGTATTCCAGAAGCTGCTGGAGAAGACGCGGAGACTACAGTGAAAAGCTTCATCAAAACCCACCTGAAGCTGCCGGAGGACACGGTGAAGAACATCGCCTTTGATAGAGTGCATCGTATCGGCCCCATGCAGGCAGCGGCCGGGAGACCACATCCTATTGTGGCCAAATTCGGCCACTTCAAAGAAAAGGAATAGGTGAAAAGTCGCGGCAGGGAATTAAAAGGAGCAGACTTCCATCAAATAAGAATTCTGCAAACATTAATCTCCTGCTAAAACCAGGCAAAGACCCTGTATATTCCTCAAACTATCGTCCAATATCCCTTATAAATAGACCTTAAAATAGTCTGCAAAGCTCTCTCAAAGAGATTAGAGAAAATAACCCCTCTCTTAATTCATCCTAACCAAACTGGTTTCATAAAATTAGACAGAATTCAGAAAATGCAAGAACGTGGAACATAAAATCAGCCTTTATGCAGATGATGTGTTACTTTTTCTCCAAAACTCACAAACCAATATCTCGGGGGTGATTGAATTGATAAACTCTTTTGCAAGAATATCAGATTACTCAAATAATTGGTCAAAATCTACAGTCCTTCCGATTAATTGCTCCTTCTATAATTCTACTTCTACACCACTGCAATCAGGAAATATAAAATATTTAGGTATTAATGTTTCTCCCAAGCTTGCAGATCTAACTAAATTAAACCATATCCCACTTTTAAAGAAGGTAGAAAGCGATCTGACTAGGTGGAAATGTCTACCCATATCACTCATGGGAAAGGCTGCCACTATAAAAATGATGGTCTTACCAAAAATAAATTATTTATTCTCAATGATCCCAACTAAACCGCCACAAGATTGGTTCAGAGCTCTAGATTAATATAGGTCCAAATTCCTTTGGAAAAATAAACCCCCAAATATAAGCTTGAAAACACTACAAAAGACCAAGGATAAAAAAGGATTAGAACTACCTAACTTTCAGCACTACTTCTTAGCCAACAGGCTTCAGTTTATCTCAGGATGACTAAAACATACCCTCTTAGACGACCCTTGGGTAGATGTAGAACAAGCACGTTGCAATAATCTAGAGATTTCAGACATACCATTTATCAGCTCAAATATCCAACGACATGAATACTTCAAAAGCATCTTCTCTTCTCTGACAGCATGGTGGGAGTTTCTAAAATTGACGGAGTCTTCATTAATCCCATGCAAACGTACACCTATCTGGAACAACACCACCAAGTGTGGTACAATTTCTAACTCTTAAAACCCCAAAATTACTCTCCAAAATATACGGAATGGTTTCTAAAACAGATGAATCAATATCACTTCCTATTGCAAAATGGGAAGCGGATTTATCAGTTATGTTACACCCTGGCCTAGGCAACCGGCGTTCAACACAGGAAAAATAAAGTAAGGAAAAAATGCCCCCACGCTTACTGCTCTTAAGAAGGGCGAACCAACACAAATGATTAATACGGGTCTCCACAAAAATCCCAAAACGACCGTATCGACAACTATTTACATCAAAGCACCAAACTATTTACAACCAGGGGGAAAGATCGCCAACCTGACAAACTGAAACACAGGACTTAAATACATAGAGGGAGCAATCAGGGAATGGACAACAGGAGGGAAACACAGCTGGGGCAAATCAGAACTGACGAGACAAGGAAGCGTAAACTGAACACACTGAGATAAGACAGACTTTCAAAGTAAAGCAGGAAACACATAACAGTCACGCCTAAAACAAAACACTGACAACACCGAATCGTAACAGTTAACTTAGACCAAAACTTCTGGTCTCAGATATGCTTAAAAACCTTTCATTTAATTAGAAATCCCAGTCTTCAATTAATTCGATACAAAATACTACATAGAGTGCACTATACAGGTCATCGGATGTTCAAGATGGGCTTTACGTCTACCAACAACTGCTCACACTGCCAAACCAATTCACCGGACAATTATATCCACGCTCTTTGGTTCTGTCCACCAGTTCAGAAGTTTTGGCGCGAGTGTCTGAATTGTAACATTCCAACTTCCCCTTTAGTGTGTGTGTTGGGCAGCTTAGATAATGCCACTACAGAAAAGAATATAGCCAATATGGTTTTCACTGCCCTATGCATAGCCAAGAAAACAGTCCTCATGAACTGGAAAAATAAAAATAATCTTAATTCTAACCAATATAGAAATTATCTATTAGATTACATTAGTCTTGATACAACCTCTGCCACCACATCAGATCAGAATTGCTCTGGGCTCCATTGATCAGCTCCATCACCTAGTGGGGGTGGGGGGTCATAGTTTGGGTCCACATTTGCTGTTGTAATTGGTGTGGGGGTAGGGACAGGCTTGGGGCGTCGGGGGATTCCCCGGGAGCATCTTCCTTGGAGGGCTCAACCAGGGGTTGCGGTCATGGCCTATTAAGGGCTTTGTTGGCTCTTAGGTGATGGTTTCCTCGTGGCTGCGTGCAGCGGGGCTAGGGGAAAGTCTGTGCTGACGGACATGGGTTACTGACCTGGTAGTCTGGCTGCCCCTGGGTGGGTCCGGGACGAGCATGAGGTTCTGGGGGTGCTCCGTCTCTGGGCTGGGGACCTGGCTGGGCCTTGGGGGCTTGGGTCCCGGTAGGTGTGTTACCGGGGTTGTGGGCGGGTGGGTGTATGGGGGCCCAGCCCTGGCGCAGGGTTCCGCCAGCTCATCGAGCCACCTGGGGGGGCTCTTCAACTGGTGGGGGAGGCTGTTACATCTTGCAGGAGGTCTCCTCTCTTCAGGAACTCACTCTGCAGGAGGGGGAGATATAGGAGAGGTGGAGGAAGATCTCAGCCTGGGCGTCTATTGTCTTGTGTAGTCTGGAAGATGAGTGGGATGACGAAGTGGGTGCAATTTTCTCTGTGGTGGGGTTGGGTGGGCTGTCCCGGGCTCTGTGGGGCCGGGCGGCGCTGCTGCACTAGGCCCCAGTCCAGATGGGCCCCCTTTCCCTGGCGGGTTGCAGAGTATGGGGGTGCCTGCTGGGGTCAGCGGGGGAGCTGGCCCCAGGGAGGGGTCACTTGCCCCTCCCTTCCTTCCCTCCCCATCTCCAGCTGCCTCCCTCTTCCCGCTCCACCACAATCGCCCACACATGCAGGGCCTTGGAGTAAATGTGTGTCACCAGGGTGCAGGGGAGGCGTCAACTTTATCCCACAACTTAGACATTCACATTACTCACACTCTCATTACACATACATATAGGATCTTGGGGGTGGGCACGCTACACAGTTTCCAAAAGACCATCAGGGTGTACAACCTCACCCCTGGTGTCGTTGCCCACTTCCCAATTTTAAATACATGTAGACATTGAGGGCTATCATGTGGGGCTATGCGCTTACCTGCTGCTCTCTGGCATGTAGCTCCATGCCCTCCTGGGTTTTAAATGCACCTTAGAACACACATGCATCAACACTACATATGAGCGGGCGGGGAGAGGGAGGTTTGGAGTCTTCTCACACCCCCATTCTCTGCGGCCTGCTGGAGCAAGGGGGCAGGGAGGAGAAGTTGGCTGTCCGACTGCGGTCTGGAGTGTGGGGCCTCCCTGCTGCTGCGGAATCGCGACGGTCTGTCTCTCCCCACCGCAGGGAAAAGGGTAACACCACCTGGGTCTGGGTGCAGTTCCCCCCTCCAGGGGCAAGGGTACCTAGACTCGGTTTGTAGAGTACGCTTGGGGAGTGTGATCGTGTGTACAGCGTCTCTTTATGTCTGTCTCCACGTTGGTTGAGTGTAGAGTATGAGGGTGGGAATGGATGTTTGTATCTGTGTGTGCCTGAATGTCTGTGTCTATATGTCAGGTTGGGTATCAGACGCCACCTCTCTGGGGACATCTCAGGCCCTCCAAGGTTTGGAGGCCTATCTCCCCCCACCACCACTTCCCCTGCCAGTGGCGGACTCCCTCAGACATCGGTGCGTTGGTGGTTCTTTATGTCTGGGGATGGGCGTCCAGGTACACACCGGCTCACTCCTTGGCGGCCGCTTATCGGGGCCTAGAGCCTGGGGCTCGCTCGGGCCACTTCGGAGGTGGGGTGCCCCCGGCCTCTCGGCCTGGGGCTCGGTCACTCAGGCACAGCTGGCTGCCGGCGGAGCTCACGGGCGCGTCACTGCAACTCCCCCTGGCTTCTGCTCCACGGCTGCTGAGTGAGCCCTCATCTGGGACTCTCCTCAGCTCTTTCTGGGACTGTGGCGCGGCTGCCCCTCTGTTAGTCTTCCTTGGTCTCTTGTGTTCTGGGGGCCTCTGGATGTCTGGAGTTTTGATCTCCTCCATACCTGCTTCATGCCCTGGAGGACGGGGCTGTGGCCCCCCCACACCCTCTAGCAGATCAGTCAAGTCTGTCCCGTCTTTAACAAGTAAAAATAAAATAAAATAAACAATAAAAGGTGAATCAAATAGACCATTACGGCAAGGCTGGGATGGTCCATTTGGTAAAGTAAATCCGTTGGGCATCTTTCTTCGCCTTTAGACAATAATTCTGATGGCAAAAGAGCCAAACGGGACAAGCGAAAAAAAAAGAAAAAAAGATGCAAGCTGCAAGTAGGGGTGACAAGGGCTGCGAGATTGAGACGCAGGCATTAGAGCCTCTTAATGTGTGTTTTGTTTGGGTTTCCACTGGCATGGAATTACTAAAAACAGAGAGACTTAATATATTAAACTAAAGATGGCACGATACCACTTTTGAATGTCCGATACGATTCCGATATCATAAATTTGGATATTTGGCGATACCGATATGAATCTGATACAGCGTATTTTGTAATCAATAGAACTGTTTTTTATAAATATCTTGCTACATTTTGTATAATTTCTTACTCAAGTGCTCAAGAGAGAGCTATTCTGTTATACCTGTATGCAAAAAATACACTCCACCCAAAACATTTTATAGTTCAGCAACACTGATCAATTTAATAAATTTAAACCTACACCATCCTCCCTAATCTGGTATTTTAAAGAGTACTTAGTGGAAATATTAAGCAACTTAACTAACAGGGTTGCCAACTCCCAGCAAAAATTAGGGAACCACCCCCCGCCCTTAATTGATGTAATCAACTTTAATTTAATGCAATGTAAAACAAATGCACAGAAATCAATTATTTTTCTACAATATTTAAATAGATTCAACATCTTTCTTCAACAGAATTGCAGACTGCACAAATGGTACCTTCCCAAAGGAAAAAGTACTATAGCTTACTAGGGTATATTAGACTTATTAGTTAATATATACAATAATGGATTTCTATACATTTAATCAGGTGACCACTTTTGTTGTAAGATTCAGATAATTATTTCTTCAAAGTTTTTAAATGATATAACAAAGAAAAATATTTCTTCCCCCCTTCTTTCCCTGTTAATGCCCAACCTGGCAAAACTTTGCTAGACCCACCCCTGCACAGTTACCAGCTGTCAGCTACTTAGAAAAGGATCCTGGTTTTATTTGTCTCTCAGAAACAGTTCATAACTTCCCTTCAACTCATTCATGTCACCTAAAAGGTAAACCTGTTTCTCCATCACCTGCTCAGCTCTGATGATTCAGTAAGGACATCTACTGGTTTCATCTTCATGTTTCCCTCTCACCACATATCCAAACCGATATCATGACCAGCAACCATCAGCTGATACTAGAAAGTAATATTAAATACATTCTAACAACAGCTTATCACGCTTAAACGTGCTGCTGCTGTTTATCCGCTGGTCTCCTCTTTCTAGCGCAAAATGGGCGATAAACAAACAAGAAAGACGGGACTTGCGGCAGAAAAGCCGATCAGCTGATCATTGATCAGTTTCATGTTTGAAGTAATAACAGGAGAGGGAGGGGGAGCGAATGAGAGAAGTAGATGCAACTGCGCAGCAAAGACAGAATAACTCCAGCTTTGTGTCTATTTTTTAATTCTTGATGAAGTACGGGACAAATTGCTTCCTTTTCACCACAATATGGAACTCCGATGGCCAGTCCAGCTGTGGCTCAACATATCAGTTGTTAAGCTTAATGTGGAAATACTACGCAAACATTCAGGGATGAACTTACACACTTACTTTACTTCTCTGGGATAGTTTTCGCCGAGATGAAATGCCACGGTTAGGAAGCATGTAGCGAGGCTCCAAACGCTCCAACAGACCACCGACAGGTCTCGCAAACAACAGCCGCTCTATCACGTGACACATACTGCTCTGATGCGCCGATCTGGGTTACGCCAAGTAGTGCATTTTGTGAGGTGATTTTGTGGTACTTCGGATCAGATTACATTTTTTATTTCTCTCCTATATCCGATCCAGTAATTTAGGTCAGTATTGGACCGATACCGATACGTAATATCGGATCGGTCCATCTCTATATGAAACAGGAAAATACCGCCATGTAATCCATTTATTTCAACAAAGTAACTGTATTCTGAATATCACCTTTTTAAATGGTAACTGTAACGGAATAGAGTTACTCAGATTTTGTATTTTAAATACGTAACCCCAGTACATGTACTACCCAACACTGCTCATAAAATAAAATGAAAACAAAAAAAAATTAGCAAATATTTTAATGTCCTCTATGAAAAAAATCTCCAAATTTATAACTTTTTTTTTATCATTTGGAAATGATTTCTGCAGAAAAATCCTCAAAGGTGAATCCGTGAATACTGAATAGAGAATATGCATGGGCCAGTGTACCTAAAAGAGACAAGGTGCTAAAAAAAGAGGGAAAAAGCGCACCTTTCATTTTGGTGGAAAAATGTTGATCAGTCAAAAAAATTATATGTCATTCTGTTGTTTAGGAAGATGGGGAAGTTTTGCGAGTGACGGCAGCAAGAGAGAGCGAGCAAGCCAAAGTAAGAGAGAGAGCGAGTTTTTGAGATGAGAGATTTGTGATGTTTGGATTTTATAGTTATTTTATGCGGAAGACCTGATTGGTCTGTAAATAGTTTGAAATGGTTATATAAAAAACACCTGATGCATTGGCTGCATTTTTAGGTAAATAGTTGCATATAATTAACCAATCATACCCTGGACCCCAGAGGATTAATTGTGAAATCTCAGGAAATGCTATGTTTAATGAATTTTGAAATAGAAAATTGAAGTTGTTACTATAGTATGGAGAGGATGTTAGTAATTTAGAAGAGTCACAGTGCATTAGAGCCTATACATCGCAGCCCGCTAAAATTCATCAGCATGAAGGCGAGCATGCAGCCTAGCTGCATCACCAGCAGCAAGTACACATACAGATAAAAATGAAGGAATTGGAGAAATTAATAGAAAATCATTTTATACAGAGTCAAGCACATTGTTAACCTCCATATATCACCTTGGTTTGACAAAATCCCTTGCTTATTACGCCTCCTGTTTACACTTCCTCTCTTTGGCTGAGGGGGATTGTGGGTGTTGTATTGAAATATTGACTTGTAATATTCCCACTGGTCCTGGCTGCACTGACTCCTTGTCAAAAGTATTAAATGTCACACACTTCAGCTGCCCACACAAGTGCACGAACACAGATGTGATACACACACACACACACCTACTCACGCACACACACACACACACACATACAGGTTTGCAATGTCGAATACACTCACAGTCAGACACATGGACAGGAATAGCACTGCTTACAGGTGCGCTCATTCAGCTGAATAGTCAGACTAATGCCTACACACACACACATACATACATGCACTCATTAATGCAAAAGAGACATACAGCTATGAACAACACAGCCCTCTAGAACCTCTCAGGGATCCTAGCTACATTTCAGTATCCATAAATTGTACCGAGCCTGTTTGTTTAATTTGTGTTTTTTAAATTATGTAATAGCCTACCAACACCATCCTGTGCAGTCCCCTAAAATCCCAAATGTACATTACTTGACATGGATGGTGCTATAAAATAAATAAATAAATTAAAAAAAATACAGCAAAATGCAGACACCTTGGATACTTGTCATTGTTTTTGACACTAGCTCTTCTCTGTGGTTGGCTCATAGAACAACAGGACAAGCAAGAGTAGCCCACAGACTTGGTTGTACAGCATATTTTTTGCACTGCCTCCATCTGACAGCAGACTATGGCTGTGTCTGAATTCAGGGGAAGGATGCTTAAAATGGCATATTTGGATGCAATGAAGTCACAGCGACGCGAAGAAGGCTGTCCGAATTCAAAGAGCACTCAAAATGTGGTGACAAATGCATCTTACCTCTCTGCGAATTTGAGGGTTAGTCGTGTCCGAATTCAGGGGAAGGATGCGCTAATGCCATATTTGGAAGCAATGACGTCACGGCAACGCGATGAAGGCTGTCCAAATTCAAAGAGTGCTCAAAATGTGGCGACAAATGCGTCCTACTTTGCCCTGAATTCTAGGATGGGTCTGATGTATCCTTCGTGTCCTACTATATCCCAGGATTCATTGCGGGTCATAGAGGAGATTTGTTTCTGATAACGATGGTGGTCGAAGCAGGAGAGGAAAACACTTTCAAATGTAAGTATATGAAAATCTGGTTGTACAAAAGTTAAACTGTTATAGCGGTCGTGTTGTTAAGCTTTGGGCATCTGCATAGACATGTTTCTTTTATTTAAAATAACCGTAAACCAGCTTGTATCGCGGGTCCCGCGGTTTTTCATGTATTGCCGCTTACATACAGCTAATTTTGATTTTTTCGAATTGGTGATATGTGTGGGGAACAAAGACCAAACGGCTTAATTTATTAAAACGAGGAGAAAACGATCACCTCTTCACTGGGGTGAAGAATTGGGCCGCTACAGCGTGGATGTACAAGAATAAATCAATGTACACATCATATGCATATAAGTACGGTCCTATTAACCGTCATGCTGTACAGCAGCGGTCCCCAACCTTTTTTGCGCCACAGACCGGTTTATGTCGGACACGGAGCCTTTAAGGTATCGCGGATGAATACAACCACATAAAATGATCCGACCAAGACAAAAACTGTGGTATTTTGCAAATATAATAATAAACGTGAATGTACTGTGTAATTGTGTAACTTTATTAGCAGCATCCTCCTGAAAATGCGCCAACATTTACAGTAACATCCTCCTCTCTGCCGCTTAATGCTCTCTGGTCACTATGGTAACGTGTAAATATTTCTTTCAAAATAAGACACACAGCTACAACAAGGGAAAGACCCAGGGAAACAGAGTTTACGATAAAACCCCTGAAAACTATAAATAAAGAGACAGGGATGATGAGCTGCCAGACCTCATCACAGAGGACATGAGGCAGCAAAGAGAGGCTGAGGAGAGGAGAGCAGGGAGAGGATCGACAGACTGTTTTCACTTCTAGAAAGATTAGTTCCAAAATGAGTTATGTATTGAGAAATTTATTTATTTGAATATATTTGTTACATTGTTATATGTGTTGCATTAGTTTAAAGTTTTTATGTTATTAATAAATTGATTCAAACAAACAGTAATTGTCACTGAACTCAATTTGATTTTCAGGCATTTTTAACATGTACGAAGATAACGCTAACTTTGAACAATATTACTTGGATATTTATTTGATAGCAATAAAGTAAACAATAACAATTAAACAAGAATATTTCAAATACACAGTATGAAAAAATGAAAAAACAACTTTTACAGTTGTTCACACAGGATTAACCTGAATGACCTGTTCCTGGACGGTTTCTTTTACAACTTATTTCAGAAATATGCAAGCAGGAGATGGTGGATGCTATATTATTAGTATAATACTTGTAACTCTGTAGCAGACAACAGTTTGATAAAGATTAGATTCTATACGTTTCAAATATATTTAGTTTATATATTTTATATGATACAGTACATGTGTAAGAATGACCGATGTTGTGCCAAAAAACGATCGTCTGCCAAAAACTGATTTCCGGTTTTTGCCCTAAACTGATTGCTCATATTTAACCTGCTATAAATAACTTGTTGGTCTATAATGCGTGAAACATATATCAAATGTTTCCCTCATTAATGATATCAAGTCGCCTTGAGCCACCAGCAACATTCCTGTAACAAGGTAGAAGCTGCAATTAGTTTTTGGCAGTGACTTTTATGTATCCTTTATTTATCCAGTTCACAAACAATCTTGTTGACATTAGAAATTTATTTTTTAAGAGTAATCTGGTCAAGAGGACAGCAGACAGCGCAACAAATATATCAAGTGTACCTACATTATAACTTATAACTTATATATAAAGATACTTGAACAACAGGTAATTATTGTATATAGAAAACCCCTTTGTAAACCATGTTCACCGAAGTCTATTTACCAACAAACAAAGATATTACACATATTGCACACGGAAATCAGTTTCGGCAGGCGAACACTTTTGGCACAACGCTGGCAATAATTCAATTATCCGTGTAATTAGCTAAGTACATTAAAGGAAATTATTTTTCCTGGATATGATTGTCTCTGATGAGCCTAAGGTACAAAACGTGCGGGCGACGACGATAAGGTTTTTCTAGCTCCTCGAGAAATAAAATTGTCCACACAACGGAGCGACATTTCTGGGTCCATTTTAAAGTTTTCGCGCTGTGGCGCTAGTGACCGGAAAAACACGCAAGGGCGGAGTTGAAGACTAGGAGGCTGTCCACAGCCCATCTGTTATGTTGGATACTCATTGTTTGTTAAATAAAGTTTCTATGGAGAAAAAAAGGGGGCTGTCCACAGCCGCTCACTTCCTGACTACCCGTCCGTCTAAGGACACTACCTTGTGACGTAGGTAGGTAGTGTCCTTATGAGCATCCTTCCCCTTAATTCCATATTGAACTCCTCCTTGCTGTCCGGCTATGTACTGTACCATCAGCTCTTAAACATGCTATAATCCAACCTGTTCTTAAAAAAAGTAACCTTGATCAAAATGATTATGCCAATTATAGGCCGATTTCCAAACTTCCCTTCGTGGCTAAAATTCTTGAGAAGGTAGTTCTGCTTCAACTTCAGACCTACCTGGATGAGAATAACATTAATGATAAATATCAATCGGCCTTTAAACAACACCACAGCACTGAATCAGCACTGCTCCGAGTTTTTAATGACCTTTTACTAATGGCTGACAATGGACGCCCCTCTGTCCTAGTGCTATTGGATCTTTCATCGGCATTTGACATGGTTGACCATAACATACTATTGGCGAGACTAGAGCACACTGTAGGCATCAAGGGCGCTGCCTTGGATTGGTTTAAATCTTACCTCTCCGATCGGCTCTCTTCGGTTCACTTGGCCACCTCCTCCTCCTCCGCTGTACCTGTTTGCTGTGGTGTCCCCCAGGGATCTGTGTTAGGCCCTACCCTGTTCTCACTGTATATACTTCCTTTAAGTGTCATTTTTGAGAAATACCACATTGCCTTTCACTATTATGCCGATGACATCCAGATCTATTTTGAGCTGAATGATGATCTAGCTATGTCCGTGAGTAACTTTCGAGAGTGCATGTGTGAGGTCAAGCAATGGCTTCTGGCAAATTTTCTTATCCTTAACGATAAGAAAACTGAAATTATGATCTTTGGCAGTGACGCTCTTCGTGCCAAACTTCATGATGCTTTTGGTTTTCTCACTAGTTCTTTCCCTGACACTGTTAGGAATTTGGGTGTGCTACTTGACAGCTCATTTAAACTTGATAAACAAGTATCTGCTGTCGTCAGATCTAGTTTCTACCAACTTCGCCTTATTTCCAAGGCCAAACACTACATCCCGCACAATGACTTGGAAAAGTTTATCCATGCCTTTGTAACGTCAAGACTAGATTACTGTAATTCACTTTATTATGGTCTCCACTCTACCCTTTTACATAGATTACAGACAGTCCAGAATGCCGCTGCACGCATTCTAACTAAAACTAAGAAGTTTGCTCACATCACTCCCGTCCTTGCTGATCTGCACTGGTTGCCTGTGAAATTTCGTATTCAATTCAAAATTCTGTTGTTTACTTTTAAAATTACTAATAACACAGGGCCAAGTTATCTTAAGGAACTCTTAAATTCATATCTTCCTACGAGGGCCTTAAGATCTTCCTCACAGTCATTGTTGGTTCAGCCCAGATCTCGCTTGAAGTCTAGAGGTGATCGAGCGTTTGCTCTAGCTGCACCTGAGCTGTGGAACAATCTCCCGATTGGCATCCGGGCGTCTGATTCTATTCAATCTTTTAAATCACGGCTTAAAACATATTTGTTTGAACTTGCTTTTTCTACTAGTTAAATTCTCGCCTCGCTTCTTGTGAGTTATTCTATTAATGTGTCTGGTTGTTTTGCGTTGTCCTGCGCTGTCAATGTTTTCTATCACTGTGTTTGATGGTACAGTTTTACTCTGCTATAGCTGTGTGCTATAGTTTATTCTTATTAGTGGTCTTTACCTGTGAACATAATCTCACACTTATATGACTCTGACGTTATAGTGCTAATTATTTTATTATTTTATTGTTGTGTTGTCCATGTTCTCTATCACTGTGTATGATGGTACAGTTCTACTTTGCTATAGCTGTGTGCTATAGATTATTCCTATTAGTGGTTTTTACCTGTGAACATAATCCCACACTTATATGACTCCGATGTTTTAGTGTAAATCATTTTATTGTTTTATTGTTTTATGTGAAGCACTTTGGCATGCCCCTGGCTTTTAATGTGCTCTATAAATAAAGATTGTTGTTGTTGTTGTTAATTCGGACACAGCCACTCTCTGCAGGTAGACAGGCAGTCCGTAGCTGTCCAAGCACTGCCAACACACTAGCACAACACCCGCCTGTATTTGTGTGTCTGTGTGTGTAACATGAACCTCGCCCTGAGCGTTTTTTCCAAGAGGCCTTAACTGTTCCCTCCTTGGAGAGAAAGACCCTTAAACATCCCTATCTGATATTGGCTATTGATTTAGCCTCTCACAAACAGCATACACACACATGCACACACACTCACTCTTTCTCTCTCTTGCTCACACTCCAGTGCTGGCATGTCAGCAGACTCCAGCAGCTTCACTGGGCAAAAGACAGCACATTCTCTGCAACTAAAAGGCAACTAATTAGGAGGGAAATTAGATGGAGATCCAATGATACAATCCAAATAGAGTTCAGCTGAGTGGCACAGAATAGAAAATAGGAAGTAGAAGAGTTCATGAAGCACTTCCTTGTTCTCTCTCCCCCCAAACCTGAGCTTAATGTAGGCAGGATCATATTGAACATTTGGGGAAAAAAAACATGAAAAGTCTTGAAACATGGCTGCTTATTAGGAGCAAATAAGATGGAGGTATGCTTTGATGAACTGTAAATGGAGCTCAGCTGAGGTGTGTGTGGCAAACACAGACTCAGAAACTCTGTTCTCAGCTCTTTTTGCTATTTGTCATCATTACCCTTCCTCTCCCCCAAACTCATCACAATCAGTGCACATCCTGGGTGATGGGATAGTTTCCAAACGGAGCGAAAACACCTAATCTTAGTGTAAATAGGCTAGAAATGAATAGAAGGTCTGCCTGTAAAATATCACTGCAGATGAATTCAGTCCAATTTACAGCAATGTGAAGTCTATGTAAATTGAGATAAAGTAAACTGCAGACTAATCAGATGCCTGTGGAATAGTGGAGGGTAGGTGAGACTGAAACAAGAGAAACTGCATGTAGAGTTTAATGTTTATACTTGAGGTGCTACGTTACAAAACAGACTTTTGGACTCTGAAATATTGTATATATAGCAATAATGACAACAAGCTGTATGTCAGTTACAAGACAAACAGGAATTCTGGAGTCAGCTGGATAAAGTGGTAGACTGTCCCCAAGGTAGAGAGATGGGCGATTGGAGCAGACTTCAGTGGACATGCAGGTGAAGGGAACAGAGGTAATGATGAGGTCTTGGCTAGGTATGGTGTGAAAGAGAGAAATGCAGAAGGACAAATGATGGTGGGATTTGCAAAAAGAATAAAAATGACTGTGTTGTACTTTAGGAAGGAGGAACATAGAAGGTTAGAGGAAGGTGCATATGTAACCCATGGTTATTTTATTGCCAATTGTATTCTATTTTTATTCTAATTCTAAGTGTTACTGTTTTGTTTAGTGTTGAGTTTTGTTTGTTTTGTGCGTGGTGACTTTCTTTCACTGCATCCGCCTGCACGGAGCTAGATGCGCAAAGCTGTGTGGAGATTCAGTCCTGTAACTCGTTGCGCTGCAGAATTAATGTTTTCTTTGAAGAATATCCTGGTGAGTCTCACAGTTGCAGATTACTTTGTGATTCACAGTCCAGTTTCTGAGTATAAAACCAGTCAGGATACTATGTTTGTCGGAAATGTGATGTTTGTCGTAGAACCTGCTAACGATCCCTTAGCTATGTTAGCCTGTGGAAAGTATGCTAGCATTCCCACATGTGCTCCCTGGGCTAATGCACTTACATGTGAAGTTTTAGCTAACACACCACGTGAGACACTTTTCATGCTTCATGATTTGCAGTGAAATGTATTTCTGTTGTTGATAAATTGTTATTGGCCAATAACAATGCCATCTAAGGACTGGATGCCAGTGGAGGTGCCTAGAAAGAAAAAAAAAATTCTTCTTTGGCTCTCGGAGGAGGCGGACGCACTTTTTCTCCTCTCCCTTATCTTCCCTGCTTATGTCCTTGTCTAGTCTCGTGGGTTTTTTTGTATTTTCCCTGGAACATTCTCTCACAGTCTGTTCTCTAAAACCTAAAAGAGGAATTATGGATTGGATCAACTGGTCCCTAAATGCAATTGACACCCCTTTCTCAACAAGGAGTTTGGGCTTGGGTGAGCCTGAGTGCTGAAGATATCTACCTATTCGGAACCATGGTAACAGGGTTCTGGCTGATCGGAGCTGGCTTGGCCCTGACTTATCGACGAATTAAGAAAGCGGAACCGGCTCTTCAAACCCCCACAAGGCTGCCTGCTGGGATTTGAATGATGGGAGAGGCGTGAGTTTCTCAAAATGGGCTCATTGAGTCAGCACGGATAAGATCTTGGAGAGGCTACGGCTGCTGTGAATACTCAGAATAAGATCTCTGACTGCAGACTGGATACATCTCGGAAGGGCTAGCCCGGAATAACATCTCTGGGAGCAAATTGGATGACATCTCGGGGAGGCACACTGCTGTGAGTTCTCAGAAATTGGCTCCTTGAGCACAAGAAATGACAACATCACAGAACGCAAGTATGGCGAAGCTCGCGGCTCTCCAACGGGAGATTGAGAGACCAGTGTTGGACTGTAGAACTGCTTTGAAATTCATATGAGCTGTTCGCACTAAAGTAAAAAATACCATCACTTATCCCTTTGGTGCCAGCTGCAAGGCCGGAGCTGAACAAAACACCCTGATAACGACTGTGTTTAGTCTGTTCCTTCCTATTCCATGCAAGGCCACCTGGGTTGGCTGGAAGACTGTTTACTTAGCCTGGCAGGGCGTAGGACACTGTCTCAGCTGAACTATGGACACGCACACACATACATATACTGATACTGATAAGCACTCACTGACGCATCACCCTCTCTACCCCGGATCCAACACCACCTCCAACGCTTTTACCTCCCCTCTGATGTGGACATCGGGTCAGTTGGAGGCCCAGTCGAAAGATTGCAGCGGTCCCAGATCAGATGTACACACTGGAACTCTTTCCCATGTTGCTGTCCCATGTTGCTATGGTGTGTTGATGTCTGTGTATTCCTGTATTATCCTTCTGTGTTACATATTTCGATGGGTTTTTTTTTCCTCGCTACCTAGCCTGACCTGTCTCCCATTGAGCATGTTCGGGATGTGCTTGACCGGCGTATACGACAGCGTGTACCAGTTCCCACGAATATCCAACAACCTCGCACAGCCATTGAAGTGGAGTGGACCAACATTCCACAGGCCACAATTGACAATCTGATAGACTCCATGCGACGATGTGTTGCACTGCATGAGGCAAATGGTGGTCACACCAGATACTGACCGGTTCTGGGTCCCCAGACCCCCAATAGCGCAAAAAACTGCACATTCCAGGGTGGCCTTTTGTTGTGGGCAGTCTGAGGTACACCTGTGCACTACTCATGATGTCAGATCATGACATGCCTGATGTGGCACACCTGTGAGGTGGGATGGATTATCTCAATATAGCAGATGTGCCCACTACCACACATTTGGACTGATTTGTGACCACTGTTTGGGACGGATGGTTATATTGTGTATCTGGAATGAATTTTAGGTCTCTACGTCCATCCCATGGGGAATGGGAGCAGTAACAAAGGTGTTGCGTTTATATTTTTGTTGAGTGTAGTTCTGTCTCATTTCTCACCACTGCTTCCTCACAGTTAAGTAATTGTTTTCTCTTTTGTTGCAGTTTCCCATGGTCCTGATCTCAGCCTCTCTCAGCACTCACCTTCTTATTAGCGCCCGTTACCTTTGGCCTGAGTTTTGTCAAGGGACACATTTAGAAATGCATATGAGGGATACAGCTAGCCCACCATAAACTGTAGAAGAAACTGTGCAAATCTGTATTGTGTACTTTAAAGGAACTTACAAGTACAGTTTGAAGTAAAAAGTTCAACATGAAAAATAAACACTTCTTAAAGCATTTTTGTGTTTGTGCAATTTTAGTTTAATTACAGCGACACTCGAGTTGCATAGCATTTTAGGTTTGTTCCACACAATAACCCAGCATGGCCTGACCGGAATTTCTTGTATTGACGATCTGCAGTTTGTGGGTTGCATTGGTATTTTAAGCAAATCCTCAAAGCTTGTTTGTCAAGTAGGTAAAGAAATGATCTACTTGCATATGTTCTTTCACTTCCAGAAATCTAATCCTTGGATTTATAATTGAGTGAACTGAAAGCATTAATATATTATTATTTATCTATACTCAAATCACTTTACAGTATTGGCTATATTCCCCACCACACATTAATATTAACACAGCTCTAATTCCTCTCTTTGCACCTAGGAACCTCACCCGAGAGAGACAAATTGAGGATGTAAGGATGAGACACAAAGGGAGAGTGTCAAGGCAAAAGGCATTTAACAATGGAGGCATTCTTGCTTCATGACATTTTAAAGTGATGTTAAATCAGATCAAATTTGATCTGTGTGTTGTCATCACTTTAAGATGAGCAAAACAGTCAAAATTTACACGCATACAATTACTCAGCATGCAACTGGTCAATCGGAAATAAATGGAACAATTGATGAATGCAAAAAGTATTCTTATATGTAGAGTTTTTTTCCCACCATGATGTGTTTCAATTATAAGGCCTTGGTAAACTTCTTGGCTCTTTGCTCCACTGTTCTTTAGAAGCATTTAAGATCTGAGATGTCATTGATGATGGTGCACTGGCCTTATTTTTCCAAGTAACCTATATTTGACAACAGCATAATAAATCTAGAAATTCTGTTTTTGATGTGCCACCCCAATATTTTTAGTGGCCCCCATATGGCCACCCCTATGAAAACATTCTGGAGGTGCCCCTGGATTTGCACAAAGTAATAACTAATAGCTGCTGTACAGCAAGACTATTAACGTCACATTCATCTATGGATGAATATAACTACCCTTTCCCGGCCCCTTGAGTGGCCAAAAACATTATATTAACTCCAATAAATTTTAATGTTTAGCTGAAGTTGACAAAGTGAATGCAGTTCGGTCCTCCAGGTGTTACAGCAGTTGACTCCATGCAAATAATGACTGCACTGACTGCAGAGATGGTAAATGGTAAATGGACTGGTTCTCATATAGCGCTTTTCTAGTGTTGCTGTTGTTTTAGTGTTGCTGTCACTGATTAAGCTACAGTACATCTGGACTGTTAATGCTTTCTTTACTTGGACAACCCTAATGTCATGAAAGACACATTTATTCAGTGATTGATGCTCTGCCTGGGGTAGAAAATAACAGACTTCTACAAAATCAAACGTTTAAACATAGCTAAATAAATGTTTCCAGATGCTCTTAAAATGATTTTAAATCATAAATAAAATGGAATTGAACTGAATTGCCTGTCTTGTTTGACCTGTCGGAACAGCACTGGTTGCAGAAATTTCCACGTAAGTTGATAAAAAGTAGTCATTCTGAGTAGTCGTTACTATTTTAAGAGTGCAATATTAAAGTATTCGGTACAGTTTTCATAATGTAACTAAAAACTTAAGTGCAAGTAAAATGTACTATAAACATTGATTGCTAGTACAAAATAAGTTCCTATTCCACTGTACTTGTTTACATACTTTCTTTTTAAGGTAATTAGAATGTACAGTGCAGTCATTCCTTCTCCAGTTATTGTCACGGTTCTGGGTCAGTTTCGACCCAGTATTTTGAGTTTTGATTGATTAGTTTATTTTTGAATGTTTTTTGTGGTTTTGGGCGCTTTGAGTATTATTATTAGACTTCTATGTTTCTGTTTATTCATGTTTAAGGATTTGTTCTCGGTTGTATCTCATGTTTAGTTTAGTTCAGGTTCCATGTGTCATTCTGTCTGTCTCAGTGTCAGGTCTGCATTTTGGTATAGTGTTCTCGTTTCCTGTTTTATTGTGAAGGTCTGCGTCTCATGTGAGTGTGTTCAGTTTTACCTCTGTCTCGTCTTGTTGATTATTCCCAGCTGTGTCCACCACCTGTGTGTAATTCCCCTGTGTTTCTCTGTGTGTATTTAAGTCGTGTCCTCTGTCATTGTAGTTGCTGGTCCGTCTGTGTATTCCACCCTGCGTCATCTGTGTGTTTCCCTGCTGTCAACCACCAAGTGTTTCTGCTCGCTTTCATTCATGTTCAGGTTCGTGTTCTGTAGTCAGTTTGTTCCCAGTCTAGTTTAGTCCTTGTTTGGTTCACCTTTTGTCCATTTTTATTTTGTGTTTAATAAACCACCATCACACCTTTACAAGTGCCTGAGTTTGGATCCTCCTTTATTTTCCACACGGCTCATCTCACTGTTATTGTGTTTCTCATGTGATAAATGCACAAACTATAACCAGTGAAGCAAAACTGCTTTACTCAAGTTCTGTCTTGGGGGCTTGGGGATGATAGGTGTTCACAGTCCACTTCCTTATATGACCTATAACAAGATGTCTATTATATCACAGTCATAATCACAATTTCATAAGACAAACACATCCCTTGCTAATCAAAGTCTACAGTTTGATAGCTTGGTGCAACAATATTTCGTGTCTTTTTGCAGGAATACCAGGAGATTCCATAGATCTTGTTATAGTCTTATGCACCAAATGTATATACATGGATTGGATCTTGCAAAAAAGTACTAAAAATAAAACAAAAATTCAGTCATAGAAGATGCAGGGAGAAGAATGACTCTACATGAATCAGGAACAGGAACATTATGCAATGGTCTAAACAAGTGAATGAATCAGTCAGTGGATTATAGTAACTTGCTGCTTCCTAGAAGTTATCATAAGAAGGGGGAAAAAATGACTGTTAAGTAGGGTTAGGGGGGATATGCATTCATACTTTCATCCATTTGCTATCCATACAGCCCATAATAATAAAATAGCTATCGACTGCTCTGTTCTTTATAAAATGATGCAGTTCTATGCAGCTGGAGGTTCATGTAGAGGAAATTAGTTTAGCATTTTACTTTGGTTTCAATGTAATAGGCTTTTATTGGTTTATTGTGAGTTTTAAATGTGTTTTCATTGTAAATCTGGGCTCCAAACTTCATTTGAGAAGCATACATGGCTATAAGTTATCGGAGAAGGAAAGTTAAAACCCCTTTTCTTCTTTTTTTAACTATGCTTCCTGCTGACCTTCCTCCTTCCCTTCCTTCCATGTGTTCATTACAAACGCATAATTAATCTGAAATGTATTTGCCAGTGGTCCTTGTCAGCCTCAGTAATAATTCTATTAAAGATGTTCCTTATGAAAATGGGTTTAGCAGTGATAAGGAAATTATATAATGTTTCAAATGTTTCTTTTTCAATTTTTATTTGACTCTTTAAATCCTGCTGATTTAACTGTAACCCAATCCTCAGGATGAAGTGCCAGTGTTAATGAATCCTGTGACGCATCCCTCTACTGATCATCTGTTTCTTTCCTTCATCATTTCTTCTTAACCGTTAACTGATTCACTAATTTCATCTCTCACTTTTTCTTTGTTTTCTTCTCTATCTTGCTCTCTTTTTCCTTGCTGTTATTTTTTTAAGGACTATGGTACCCGTTGTTGTCCTTCATTTTTCTTTAATAAGATTAATTACCATTTCATTCCTCTGTCTCCCTACTGTCACTTCTTATTTTGCATCGTCTGTGTTCTCTTCATGTCGCAAATCACTACTATTAGTCTTAGCTACAACCGTAGCTTGCCTCCACCAGTGTGTGAATATGAGAGTGAATGAATAGTGGCATTGTAAAGCGCTTTGGGTACCTTGAAAAGCGCTATATAAACCCAATCCATTATTATTGTAGTGGAAAGAGACAAATTATGAGGGACATTTCTAAAGGGAAAAAAATCCCACAAACCTTAAAGTGCACTTGAAAAGATCACACAAGAAGGCTAACCTAGCTTATCTTGAGAAGGTAAGGGAGCACACTCAACCCTCATCCCCAGAAACAGAAGCTAAACCCAGGCAAGGCAGCGTGATGCATCGTGAAACAACAGGACTGGGATATCTACACAACTGTGTGAGTCAATTGCCTTCAAAAAGTTTATCAATTCACTTGAACCAAAATTACGAACACCCGGTGCTGCAAGAGTTAATAGTCTCATTGGGGCCAAGATATACCATTTATAGTTGCCTGGTATCAATGGTTGTTCATCTGCCCCAATTTATTTATTTATTTATTTAAAGAACCCATAGGTGGGAATGTGAGTTGTCTGTCTCTGTGTGTTAGCCTTGCGACAGACAGGTGACCTGTCCAGGGGTGCAGTAGCTGGAATAGCAACATACCCAAGGATAAGCAGAAGAGCATGACTGATATGATAAAACTGGGATTTTGTTACACTTAATTATTGCAAAAACAACTAAAACTAAACTGAAACTAAGGATATTCAAAAAAAATAAAAACTAAACTAGCAAACAATTGGTAAAAACTAATTAAAACTGATATAAAATTGAAGTCAAAACTAAATAAAAACTAATGAAAATTGCAAAACTATTAAAACCCTGGTCTGCAGAGGATATACTGTGATGCTGCACACTACAGTTTCTGTTAAAAGTTTGTTTATCTGGGTGTTCCAAACAAGGTGGAAATTATATGAAAAGCTATAAAGTAAATGCCAAATTTCTTTAGCATGTGGCTAAAATAGAACCCCTACCTGAATCCTCTGGTAGAGCTGGAGGTGACCTGGAGGATTTTGAAGGTCCTTTCTTTGCCCACCATAGTTTTGTTGCCTAGATCTCATTAAGGCATGAGTCCTCTGGTTGATAGTCTTGGGAATTGATTAAGAAGCTATTTGTAATCTGTATGGATAACAATCCATTGCATTTTATATGTTTTAGAGGCATGTTTCAGATTTCTGTGGCTTACGACACCAACTGTCTGCCATGTATAATCCAGTTTTGAGATCCCTTCCAAGATGCCTTAACACCACGTCACATCCTGGGCCATTTGGAAATCACATGATAGGGTGGGGCTAGGTTCCACAATGAGTTCAAACCTTGGATGATTGTGACCTACATGCGTTTTAAATCTGGCACTCTCCACCATTTGACCTTAGAATTGAAGAAGCTTCTCAGATTAGAGGTGAAACGTTTTCAAGCAACTTAAAGAAGTCCAGATGCTTTTCTTTCCAAGCTCCTTAGACTACGATGACCTGGATGACTGAGAACCTTCACAGACTCAGTGGTTAAACTATTTTGAAATATATGCCATAGTGAAATGCACTATACACAGGTACACACACACACACACACACACACACACACACACACACACAGGTCTTTATCACCAGCTTCCACATTTATTTATAGTTTTCCCAGGTTATGATATAAACACAGTCTGACAGCTGTCGGTCCCAGCTGATTTCCCTCTCCGTCTTACTATAAAAACGGAAGGAAATCATTATCAGTCCAAATCGCCATCAGCTGTTCTCGCCGGCATCTCCAGCACCGCCCCGTTGAGCCCACTGCACCACTCCTCCCCTGCAGCCACGCCCGGGACCACACCTCCGCCACAGCCATTAATCCTGAGAAGCCTAAAACTATCAGACTATGTAATATTTGGCTTTTGAAAATTTCTCTCCCAAATCCTCAGTGTAGAAAAGCACCTTTTTCCTTCAAAACTTGGGCTTGGGTTAATAAATGATGGCTTATACCTAATCGGGTTAATTACATATGAAAATATACAAAACTAAAGTACCAGTAGGGCAGACTGTATGAATTGAAAAAAGGACCCAAAATGCAGACTCCAAGGAACAGGGAACAAAACTTGAATGTTAACCAAAAGCGAGCCGTTTAATATGGCTGGTAAAAAAGGTACAAACAAAGGGCAAGGCAAACTGAAGCAAAATTAACACAAACCTAAACTGGGAAATCTAAACAAACAATAAGAAAAACCTAGACAAGGAACTCGGAAGCATGGGAAACATGGCGTGGACAACAGACGACCTGACAATCACACACTGAAAACAGAGGACTTAAATACACAGGAGGTGATTAGGGGAAGTGGGAACACATGGAGAAACAGCTGACTGACATGAGCCTAATGACAGGACAAGGGAAGTGAAACTAAATACAATGAACAAAGAACACACAACTCCTTCAAAATAAAACAGGAAACATGAGACAGACATGATAATACAAACTTGATAACATAAGACACGCAGCATGAAACACGAAGGGTGAGGGGAAACTTAAATACAGGGGAAGAAAACACAAGGAGTCTAATAACCAAATGAACTTAGATAACCTAATGAACAAAATAAACTCAAACTTAAAACGCTGGGTCAAAAGACCCAGGATCATGACAAGTTGTAAGGGGCTTAACCTTTTTCCAACGATCTGCTGGTAGTGACCTATTTATTTAGCCTTAAGGATTAGCCTTACATCTAATCCAGTGTTTCCCAACCTTTTGGAGCCAAGGCACATATTTCCCATTACAATAATTACACAAAAAACACATCAGGTGAGACTGACTATTTTTTCCCCCCAAATATTTACCTATCGATATTATGTGCTGCATTGTCTCACTCGCAGCATGGCTATGTAATTTCTTCTTCTTCTTCCAATTTACTGGCAGCTGGCAACCCATTTAACTGGAGAAAGAAGTTGTACTGCCCTCTAGTGGAAGGGAATGTAATTGTTCTGCCCGTTACTCACGCTGGTCGCTTAGAGTAGCGGTCCACATCCTTTTTTGCGTCACGGACCGTTTTACGTCCAACAATATTTTCACGGCCTTTAAGGTGTCATGGATAAATACAACAAAATAAAACCAGTACTGGTACCAAAAAGAAGATGATTTTATGTCCAACAATATTTTCACGGCCTTTAAGGTGTCACGGATAAATACAACAAAATAAAACCAGAACTGGTACCAAAAAGAAGATGATTTATTCATAACACACGGGAAAAGACCCAGGGAAACAGAGTTAAAAGCAATTAAAAAAGTAACGCTAAAAACCCTGAAAACCATGAATTTCTCACCCGAGCCTCAAATGACCGTTACCGGCCCGGGTGTTGGGGATCGCTGGCTTAGAGTACCAATCAGATGAAACCAAATAATCTGTTGTTTATTTAATGGACCAGCATTATCAAATAAGAGAATATTTCTTGGTTGAATGAACTGCCAAGCAAATCCTTAAAACCTTTGTGCCCTAGTGTTGATGAATCCAAATTTGCAGGTCAGATTAATTTCCATTCATGAACCACAGGTGTAAAAGCAACTGCACCCTAACCATCATCCATGTATCCTGTATACTCAAAGTTATTACCTCCAATACATTACACCAAAACCAAAAAAAAAAAAGAAACCAAATAATCTTCCACGGCACAGTGGTTAGGAAACACTGATCTAATCCAACATATGATTTTGGGGTTATTTTTTGCTTATTTGAAACGCCCATAGAAAATATTTAAAGTAGAGGAATTGTTAAGCAGAATAAAGGTCAAAATGCATTTCAAATTTGACTAGAAAGATATGGTCGAGCTTCTCAAACTATGCATGTTTTATAGGTGGCTACAATGCAGCCTAACCCTGCCATTACCCTGAAGTGGTCCACTGTTGGATGTTAAGAGGTTAAAAGGGGTTCTCCACCAGACTTCCAGATTAAAAATTGCAGAAGAACAGGGGAAAAAAAGAAAGACTGCAGGATGGAGTGCAATCCCCTAGCACTATCTACACATAAATTACAGAACACGGCTACTGACAATCTGTTTCCTGCACTGTATCTGATGGATGTACAGCAGTGTATAAACACAAGTGATTAGGAGTCACTCGTGGGTTACTTGTTAGGCAAATGGGTTCAGTCAAGTTCAGTGCAAAGAAAGTTGGGTTAATTTACATCATTACAATAAGAAAAGGTCAGATACGAATTTTTTCATTGCCATGTAAACACAGTTCCAACAAACAGCCAACAACAAGAGTAAGAGCAGATCTAAAGTGATTCATATTAAATAAAAAGATGTGACTCAATTAGAGAAAATAAATTCTGAATGACTGAATCGGCCTCGGGGTGGGCTTGATTTGTTGTCCCTTCCTATCTCTCTGTTGCTATTGAATGATTTGTTTTTTAAACTTACCCTGCCCACCTCCCCTTTCTTCTCTTTCAATCTGTAGGAAGAGGGCCATGTGACACATCAAACTTATTGGTAATGTCACAAGAAACACAATGGTGTGCTTGGTTTCAACGTAACTTTATTCTTTCATGAGTTATTTACAAGATTCTCTTTGTTCACAGCCATTGACATGTCGAGGAGGTTAACACGTGAGGAGCGGATCGAAATTGTGTTGATATCTGGTAAACGCAGTAACCGGTTCATTGCAGCAGATTTCAATGCTACAAGACCACCCACCTCCCATGCTACAGTTAGCAAACTGCTTGCTAAGTTTCGTGAAACTGGTTCAGAGTTAGATTTGCCAAAATGTCGACGCAAGAAAACTGTCACTAATGAAGAAACATCACTGGCTGTCCTAGCTTCATTAAGCAAGAGCCCACAGCGTAGCACTCGCCGCATGTCACTGGAGAGTGGCATTAGTCGAACATCCATTCGGCAGATATTAGCTACTCACAAATGGCACCCTTACAAACTCCAGCTACTGCAGCATCTCAACAAGGATGACCCAGATCGGCGCACAGACTTTGCAGAATGGGCAAAACAAAAATTGGAATGGGACCCTCAGTTCACGCAGAAGATTTTTTTCAGTGATGAGGCAAACTTTTATGTGAATGGTGAAGTTAACAAACAAAACCACCGCTATTGGTCTGACACTAATCCACATTGGATGGATCCCTCCAAGACTGTTGGAACAACAAAAGTGATAGTTTTGTGTGGTAAATGGGGTACAACGATAGTGGGTCCATTCTTCATCAATGGAAACCTCAATCCATCCATCCATCCATCCATTCGCTTCCGCTTATCCTTTTCAGGGTCGCGGGGGGCGCTGGAGCCTATCCCAGCTGTCATAGGGCGAGAGGTAGGGTACACCCTGGACAGGTCGCCAGTCTGTCGCAGGGCTAACACATAGGGACAGACAACCATTCACACTCACATTCACACCTAGTGGCAATTTGGATTATCCAATTAACCTATCCCCACAAGTTGCATGTCTTTGGACGGTGGGAGGAAGCCGGAGTACCCGGAGAGAACCCACGCAAACACGGGGAGAACATGCAAACTCCACACAGAAAGACCCCGGCCTGATGTTGGAATTGAACTCAGGACCTTCTTGCTGTGCGGCAACAGTGCTAACCACCGTGCCACCGTGCTGCCTTGGAAACCTCAAGGCCACTGAATATTTGAAATTGCTACATGATGATGTGTTTCCCTCTTTATGCACTGAAGCTGGCACGTTCCCTGAGTTTTTCCAGCAAGATGGTGCACCACCACATTATGGGTGCCAGGTCCGAGCATTCCTAGATGAACAGTTTCCTGGAAAGTGGATTGGTCGTCGTGCCAGTTAAATGGGCCCCAAGGTCTCCCGATCTGACCCCCTTAGACTTTTTTTTTTTTATCTTTGGAGTCATCTGAAGGCAATTGTCTATGGTGTGAAGATACGAGATGTGCAGCACCTGAAACTACGGATACTGGATGCCTGTGCTGGCATTTCTCCTTCGGTGCTGCTATCAGTGTGTGAAGAGTGGGAGAAGAGGGTTGCATTGACAATCCAACACAATGGGCAGCACATTGAACACATTTTATAAGCGGTCAGAAACTTGTAAATAACTCATGAAAGAATAAAGTTACGTTGCAACCAAGCACACCTTTGTTTTTCTTGTGACATTACCGATAAGTTTGATGTGTCACATGGCCCTCTTCCTATTGAAGAAACAAAAGTTGTATCCAAGTTGGCCGACTTCTAAATGGCCACCATGGTCACCACCCAACTTGAGGAGTTTGCATCCTCACCAGTGTTGGGAAGGTTACTTTTAAAATGCATTCCATTACAGAATACATGCCCCAAAATGTATTCTGTAACGTATTCCGTTACGTTACTCAATGACAGTAACGTATTCTGAATACTTTGGATTACTTAATATATTATCATGCTTTTTACAACTACGTGAATGTACTATTGCTGTGTGATTTATTACTATTACTGAAGGTCCGCGACTCCGAACTGTAGTAAAGGGACCTCTGACTAATACGGCGCGGTCCCTGTCTGCTCGTAGCCGAAAAATAGCTTTACTTTGTTGTGTGGGTCAACTTTTCTTGCCAGAGACAGAGAGGCGTTGAAAGACTGCTCCAACGGAACTTATTGTTTTTGGAGGAAAACACAAACACGGTGTACAGTCGAGTCTTAATAGCTTACTTACAACTGGGCTCGTCAGGCACTCTTCTTGGCTGAAGTGGTTATTATTATATTTACATGCTTCCAGCTCCCGTTTTTGCTCGATGACAACTCGTACCTTTCTACTATCCTTTTTCTCCCTCCTCGCGCTCACAGACACATAACGGGTATGGCAGTCCATTCTCCCTGCAACACGGACTACACTGCCCATGATGCTACATTCTTTAGGGCTATGCTTGTAGCATTCTGCCTGTTAGCTTAGCACAACAACAACAACAACAAAAAGGCGCTCTCTCACCCAGGAAACACACAGTCGCAGAGAGAGCGTCGCCCTGTAACCATGGCAACCATAACGCTGCCGCCTGGAACAACAGAACGTAGCTGTCAAACAAAACCCAAACAGTCCTGACCCGTGACAATATGAAACAGGAAAGTACCGCAGTGTAATCCATTTATTTCAACAAAGTAACTGTATTCTGAATACCACCTTTTTAAACGGTAACCGTAACGGAATACAGTTACTCATATTTTGTATTTTAAATACGTAACGGCGGTACATGTATTCCGTTACTCCCCAACACTGATCCTCACATATACTAATGTGCCACAAACAGGACTTTAATATCACCAACCATTCCCATGTTATTACGGTGTATCCATATAAATGGCCCACCCTGTATAATCCACCCAACTACCCAGAACCATGAGTCTAAACACACTATAGTACACACATTCATTCCTACACACACATTAATAAGTCTCCTTTTTAGCAAAACCCAGTCCAATCGCCCTATTGAACCAAGTGTATTGATTCTCTCCTCTGCATTTCCTTTTACTCCTCCTTATTCCGGGCCTCCACCACTCTGCTCCGTGCTGTTTTTTTCTAGCCTCTCTATGTCTTAACCAGTCTATATTCTCCCCAGCATGTTGCTGTCTGAGCGTAATTGATTCACCTCTTCACATCCTCCTGTCACAGGAAATATCTGTCTGTCTAGGTTCTTTTTGACCGTGATGGAAACTCAAGATTGAAAGGAAACCTAATCCCAAAAACAACTTAAGAAGCCAAACTAAAAATCCAGGAAAAGCATGTATTACTTCCAGTGAGACTACTCCATCCGGATGAAACCACTCATTGCTTAACCCTCTTAATCCTTTATACTAAACTTATGTTATCTGAATATTTGTGTTTTAGCTTTTAAAATTTATTCTACAAAATATACCTTACATTTTTAGAAAAAAAATGTAAGTTTTATATCTATCTATAGCGTTATTTCTGATGGTTAAATCTAGGGGTGGGTTTTAATAATCGATTCATCGATTAAAATCGACTCTGGCTTGGATAACGTGATATCGATTCATTAAAATCCTGAATCGATTTTTTTATATAAATGTATTTTGCCCGAAATTTCAGAATCTCAGGTGAAACGTCACAAAATTTTGACAACCACCAAACAGCTAAAACAGTAAATGAGAGCAGGTACACGGATTCTGCACAAAGACGTAAACACAAAGTGCGGACCCACCAACGGATCAGAATCAGTGAGACGTCGCCTTTCTCACCCGACGGCACGGACACAGTCGGGGTGAGAAAGGCGACATCTCACTGATTATGATGTTTCGGCGGGTCCGCGCTTTGTGTTTATGCCCTTTTTGCGCTGATTCTAAAGCTGTTAGTTTGATCTCTCTCCAAACAATATTGACCGAACCAGCAGCAAAAGAAGATACAAACTAAGCTTCACATAAACATCGTTATGAATTCCCTCTTGCTTTTGCTGTTTTGCTTCCACCACAATAAAATCACACTTCATGCACAGCTCTCTCTCTCTCTTTCTCTCTCTCTGTATACTTCAAGAACAGTTTCCCGTCTATCCCCGAAATCTGTTTTCTGCATTATTTGCTTGGTTGTTACGCACAAGACTACCATTATTTACAGCGCTGTCGGCTGATGTTTTTTTTTTCCTTTTACTTACTTCTGAAAAGAAAGCCTAATTTCTGCTGTTCAATAGGCTTCTGAACAAATTTAAACTTTTTAAAATTATGCAAAATGCTAAACGCTTAGCTGTGTCTCTAATAAAACCGCTGTAACTTCAGAGGTAATGTTCATATGGTGGTTAATGGTTTTCTTTCGTTTTTGATGTACTGTAGAATATTTTTATAAAATCCCAGTCCAGGGCCCTGTTTCAGGAAGCCGGTTTGGAAAACTCAGAGTGAAAAACGACACTCACGGTTGAGTAACCCCGAACTGTCCAACTCGGAATATTCCGTTTCAGAAAGGCTGATAACAATTAGTTCAGTCAACGCGGAGTTGCTTTAACCCCAAGTGAAGCGCGCGGACGAGGATACATAAAGCCCTGATAAGCGGAGAACAGATTAAGCGAGTCACCATGGAGACGGAGGGAAAGAAGGCGCGGTCAATGTATTTCACAGCGCTTGAGGCCGAAATTCTGATGGCAGCATATGCCGATAACATGCAAATTCCGCGGAAAAAAGTAACACAGCCACAGCTGCAAAAGCATGCATGGCAAAACATAGCCGACAGAGTCAATGCGTGAGTGTTAATTTAAACATTGATCGAGGGATTTCCACCCATTTAACACGTTATTTTAACATATGTTATTTTATTTGTTATTTTATACATTTTATTTTGTGATGTGATGTGAGCGCAGGTGCAACCCAACAGGCCCCAAACGTGCCTGGCAGCAAGTAAAAATGAAATATAAAAATATAGTCCAAACAGGTAAGGTGTAATTGTATTATGAGCCATAGTGCTTGGTCTGTTTGTCCGATGTAAATCAATTGCAGTTAGAGGCTACATTAATTTTCTTTCTGTAAGCACTTATTGAAATTATCTGAGCACATTACAAGTACATATTTGCTTACTCTGTATGCTCAAATGTGGCCCGTTATAGCCAACAGAAAAAAAGCGGAGGCCCGAAAAACAGGTGGGGGTCCTCCACCACCACCACTCACAGAGGCTGAGCAGTTGGCCCTCAGCCAAAACAGTGGGCGCCCTGTGGCCGAAGGCATCTCTGCGGGGACATCCTCTGAGGCAATAACCCCGCAAGACACAAGTGCCTACATAAGGGGTAAATTCAAAATAATACATGATGTGCATACATCCTTTCTTCACAGTCACCTTTGCAGTGCGACACATTCATTTGATAAACTCTTTACCATAATGAATTATTTTGTAGTGAAGTTATTTTCCGACTGATTTTGCCTTCCCTCAGTCTTGGTTGTCTTTGAGAGCATAATGACAATGAAGTGTAAGGTGCTTGGTATGTTTGTTAATTGCCATTTGGTCCCTTGTAAGTTATAAGTGACCTGTATAAACCTCATATTCTATCAGTTGATGGTGGTGGTGTACTGCATCTGGTGCAGCCTCCTGTTGAGCCAGACCAACATGCAGTTGTGAGTAATACTCCACAGATTATATGAGTTTACAGTAGAACAGCAATGTTGTCTATTTCTTTACTACAGGAAAATAATGAAGAAACATTGACAGCTGTTACAGAGGAGGAAGCAACAGAGACACTTTATGAGGTTTACATCTTTTAATACTTTGTGTACAGGAAATACAGGCGACCAATAAAGCCAGTTGAACAAAAAATCTGTTTATTCTTCTTTCAACATGTTGAGGTGATGGGTCAAAAGAAATGATTGTGACATATGGTGTCTCTGACTGCTCTTCCATCTTGTATGTCCGTGGGAGGGTCAGGATGTTCATGGTTTGGATCACTGCTGATGTTTGGTTCAGAAGGACAGTGTTCTCCTCTAATTGTGGCAATGTTGTGAAGAATCACACATGCCACAATAATGTCACATGCCCTTTCTGGGGTGACCCTGAGTCTTTGCAGGCACTGGAACCGGGCCTTAAGCATTCCGATAGTCATTTCAATTCTGGCTCTTGTCCTGCAATTAGCCAGATTATATCGCTGCTGTGGGCCCGGTTCAGGGTCAGGGTAAGGGGTAAGCAAATAGGGTAAACATGGATACCCCCTATCACCAAGCAAGTAGCCAGTGAACTCTCCTAAGACAGAAGGGTACACTTCAGTTCAAATGTCCCTGAAGCAATTGGTCTTTATATATTTTAAAGTATTCTCAACTCACCATGTCCAAATTTTGTGCTCAGTGTACATTCACGGAATATTTGTGAGTCATGGACAGAGCCTGGCCACTTGGCTTCCACATTTGTGATAATGTTGGCAGCATCACATATGATCTTCACAGTGCAGAGAACACAAATTAGCATCCATTACTATAATGAAATAATTTGTTAGTTTGACATGCTACAGGGAACTATGTACCTGTACATTAATGCTGTGGAAAGACTTCCTGTTCACATAGTCTCCTTCATTTACTGAAGGAGCAATGATTGGAATGTGAGTGCCATCTGTACAGCCAATCACGCCTGGGAACCCTGAAAATAAATGTGCAATTTAAGTAGTAGTCCAAGTATCACCACATCATACATTAAGTTTTGGTCATCCTGATACCTGCAATTTTGTGGCATCCCTCTTTGATAAATCTTGTGGGTCTATGACCGGGGAACACCACAGACGAGTACAGGAGACGTTTCAGTGCAACTGTAACATTCCTGACTGCCCGACAGACGGTAGCCTTGGAAACGTGCTCAGCGTCACCAATATTATACAGAAAGCTCCCGTTTGCAAAAAACGAAGTGCAATACAAATAATATGCAATGAACTGAGAGCATGTCCGCGATGTGTCACATGCGTAATATATGGCCTGAGGATGTTATCCAAATAAATTATAGATTGTGCTGAGAAACGGTAACGTTCGCACAGAAAATCATCAGGAAATGATAAAATGTCCAAACGCGCTCTGATCACTCTCTCCCGGCGGAGAGCTCTGCGGAGAATTTGGGCTTCACGATCTACTGGCTCTTCAAGGAAGTGGCACGCCATGTCCGACACTTCCTACTGTCAGGTTTCCGACAAAGGGGCGGAGACAGTCAGGGTTAGTTGTAGTAAACCTGCTAGGGGGCAGGTTAGCTTCACGGAGTGTGTCGTCATAGTGACTCACTCAGGCTGCAGCTGAACTCGCTTTGTGAAACCGAAAACCCAGAGTTTTCGTTAACTCAGGGTATACTTACTCAGTTTTTCCACTAAACCGGCTTCCTGAAACAGGGCCCAGGAAAATCACCTTCATGTTTTTCTGTGTTTTATCTTCAGCTACTTTGACACAAAGGCATCTGCTGTGATGCTTACACCTTTGATAAAGTCTCGACAGTGTCAGCTTCCTTTTTATAGATACAAAAATATGTAAATGTACTGATCTAAATTATAATATTTCTGACTGAGGCAAAATTGTAGCAACAATTAGCTAAGTCAGTTAGCATTAGTGAGCTAACTTTAACGAACTTTAGGTAATGTCAGGAGCAGTGAGGTACAAATGTAAACATTTAATACAAGTTTGATAACTTACCTTATTGTTCTTTAAAAAAAACATTCAGTCTCCAAAAATGTTCAAAATCCAAGCACTCTGTTTGTCTTTACTCTGTATGCTGCACTGACTGACACAATCTTCGGACATGACCAGAGAATACTGAGTGCTTTTCAAATGTACCTCCGCACAAGGAGGAGACGAGAGGAGCTGTGCGCTGAGAACTGAAACAAACGTATACTAGTATTCTTAACCCTCTGGGGTCGAGGGATGTGCCAGTGCATCAAAATCACATGACCAATTTAAGACGACACAGCTACAAGATGCAGACTCAGAGTCTCCATTTTAACTTGGGTAGAAAGTGTGGACTTCAAACTATATACCAGTTTTTGAATTGTGTCGATGGGCCACGTAAAACCAGAGTTATGATAAAAAAATACACGCTATGTTTTTTTCTGAACAAAACAGTGGTGTTTACAACAGGAAGAACAGTAAAAACTGTGTTTACAGTGCTAGCAAACACTCTCTGCTTGTGAGTGAAAAAAAGAAAAAGCACCCCTTCCCTATTGGTGTTAAAATTTACCATGTCAGCCAATCAAAAAAATGATATGGCAACATGTGGCACTTGGTTGTTTAGGGAGAAGGGGAAGTTTTAGGAGTGACACCAGGGAAGGAAAGCGGGCGAGCGAAAGAGAGAGAGAGAGAGCGAGTTTTCATATGTGAGACATTAGTGACGTTTAGTGTGTTTGCAGGCTATAGTTAGTGTGTTGTGTAGTTATTGTCTTGTGTGTCAGTTATACTGCTGAATGTCACATTTGCTCCAAAAAAGCCATCAAAGGCAGATTCCAGTGTAAACGCTGTTCCCACATGGAAAACTGGATTGATGCACCTCCTGTTGTCAGACCTGCAGGGTTTAGGCCTGTGCTGTTCTCCTCTGTCTTATACTGAACACAAACTATTTTTTGGACTGGCACAAATAATTTGTGTGCCTTCTTATTTGATGCAGAACACCTGATTGTTCTGTATATAGATTTAATTTATTATTAAATTATTATTATATAAAAAACGCCTGAGGCCTTGGCTGCATTTTTAGGTAAATAGTACCATATAACTTTTGTATTTGCATTTCAAGTTATGAAAATGATTCGTTAAACAGGTTTGTGGGTTTTACAGTAAAAAAATATAACTTTTTTCTACTCGGATTTTGAATTTTTTATCTGAATATAGATCAATTGTGCTAATATAGTATGCCAAAATGAAAAAAAATTCAGATATTTTAGGTTGTGCTGAAAGTAATGATACCAAACAAGGCAAGATAAACAGTTTTTAAAGGTAAAATATAGAGGTAAAATCAAAAGTAGTCAAAAACGGCCAATTATACCCTGGACCCCAGAGGGTTAAACGATGTTACGCCGGACGTCCACTTTGTTGAAATTACAATGTGCAGAAGATGGACTACAAAATGCACATCTTACTTCTTTCTTCTTCTTCGTTCTAACCCTGGTGTTTTATGCAGGTCATTAAAAAAAGAACAGCCTGCGAAAATATCCCTCCATTAGAGTGCAAAACCTTTCCTTTGAAAGCTACTAGGTTTACTGAAGAGGCACATATTTGATTCATCTTATCTAATTACCAAATATGTGCCTGTCCGGTTTCAATAGGTGTGTGTTTTATGAAGGGATGCCAAATGCTATAATTTTTCTGCAAAGCTAATTTACCTATGGGTATAAATAAAGTAACCTTGAACCTTGCTCAAACACAAACATCTATCCTTTTTCTATTTGGCAGACTCAACACAGTTTGGTTCACTGCTTCCTCCTACTGGTGAAATGTCATTGCTTCCTTTGTTGTTACTGAATTACCTTGAGTTGTCTTTCCTCAAAAACAACTAATAAACTGTTCTTTTCAAAACAGTAAAAAATTTAACTGGAAAAGAAAAACAATCAACCCATTTTTTCATAGGGTCATTTATGAGTTAAAATCTGGTGTTTTTTCTTTTTCTTTTTTTTTACTCTCACAGTGCAGGCACGATCCAATATAACTTGTCAAACAACTTCTGACATCTAATACCAAAGCATTTTGGATCAAAGCAGTATCGTTTCCATCCCTGAAAAAGATACAACCAGGTTCAGCACCTCTGATATCCAATCCTGTAGACTGATAGGGGAAAGTACAAGAACCTTGATTAGAGTAATGCAGCATGTAGGAGCTAGAATGACTCGAAACCAAATGAGTCTCCTATCTCCTGCCACAACCTTTTCATCTCCAGAAAAGCAGCATCCAGTATACCAGTGTCCGTTATTTAGTCACTGGTATCTTTCCATATGTTTCTATGTATCTTTTTTAACACATCATCCTGTCCACTGAACTCTTACTGTCACCTCTAAAGTCAAATGTGAATTTTAAGAATGATTTTTTTCCCCACAGGATCCTGTTAGAATACAATCAGCTAACACACCACAGACAAACAGAGACCTGAGACTGCAGAGGAACACAATCTGCCTCACTGCTTCAAACACTTCTGACATTCAACCCTTTACACAGACAAGCTCAACATTTTTTTTATCAATCTAGAAATCAGCTGCTGCAGTCAGTGTCATATACACAACATCACTGCCTGAAGACACTCAGAACAAAGAGCAACTGATAAAACCCACTGTCGAATACAACTCTGTCATACCCCTCTGACTAGGTGAGGGAGTGTTTTTTTGTGTCGTTTAGCACAACACACGAGAAACCATATACCTACCACGAATATATCCAGGGTAGGTACAGTATAAAGTCCTTAAACAACAGAAATATCATTTTAGTGTAAACAAGCTCTCCAGGTAGCTCTGAATGTCATTTAAAATCGTGCAATAAAGTAAAAAAAAAGCAAAAACAATGGACCTGTGTGTCTAAATTTGGACACACAGGTCCATAAATACAGCGATTTGTTACTGCAGGGTCAGAAAAAGGGTCAAACAGCTCCCCTGACAAATTCTACATTTACAGAGTTACTTGTTTACACATACAACAGTTGCATGGCCATGTGCCTTTTTTGTAGCTTGCTCTACTGTCTTAACCTTCTTAGGTGTAAAATTGTAGTGACTTTGTCACAAGGGGTTTTGGTAAATGGACTGATTCTTAGCACTCAAAGCACTTTATACAACATGCCTCATTCACCCATTCTTGCAAACACTTTTTTCTGTGCTTACTGTCTAGCATTCACACTGCAATTGATGCCCAAGGATATTTGGCATGCACACCGGAGCAGCCAGGGATTGAACCACCAGCTTTCCGATTAGTAGATGACCTGCTCTACCTCCTCAGCAACAGCCAGGCAGTTACTAAATTTACAATAAAGAATAAAATAAAACAAAGCAAACAAACAAAAGAAAAACATTTGGTACTACCAGTGCTGCCCCTCAGTCGCCTAGTAGATGGATCTATTGTATAAATCTGAAAATCCTCAGTGACTTCAACCTCTTTGAGATTTTTATTAAAGTCCAATATATAAAGTTTACACCCCCAACAAACAAGGCATGTTATATCATTCTCATTACATATAAACTACTGTTAGTATTAAAACCAACTTAAGATGATCAGTAACCATTAAAACACTCTAAGCCAGACAGCTGTTAACATGGCTGTGTACTCACTGCCTTTAAAACACTACAAATCAATAATCTAATCAAGGGCAATCATGGCTCCATTAGGATTTAATCAGGCTCTGTAATTACATGTGAACAAGGTAATTACACTTTGATAACATGTAACCACCTCAGTGGGCTGTGCCTTGCATTCAGAGCATGTCTCCCTCCTGCTTGGTTAACTGCGATGCCTCTGCTCTTGGCTGTTTTACTGAAGAATGCTCAGCACACTGCAGCTCCCTCTAGAAATTACAAAAGCAGGCTCGAGTCTGCTAACATTGAATATACAAGTGCCTGTTTAAGTTGCTAAGACTGAGCAATGTTAATGCTTTCTAAAGTAGTTAGTCTTGAGCACACATGTCACATTGCTTGCTTGAAGAAGTTCTTTTTCAAAACTGTTCACATTCACTACATACACACACCAGATGACAGTCATTAAAAAAGTCAGACAGGTCCTTCCACTGAATAAGAACTTATTTTAGGTTGATAAAGGTAATTTAGTCTTCCAGTTAACAGAGTGTTAGAGCATTTTAAATCTGTTGCTGACATTCCCAGATGACTGGATTACATGTGAATCTACTCACTTAAAAACAAAGTAACTGAGAAAAAATGAAGCAAAGACTGAGACCCCCTGAGTTAAGACAGAGCAACATTTTAGTGGCTTTCATGGAAGTGTTTTCTAAGACCGAGACTTGAACCGCAACAATAGTGTGCCTTTCAGATCTGAGCTGATTGAACCTGTTTGAAATGTTAAATGAGACCTGAGGCCAGATATGAAGTGGCTGCATTTTTACCCGACTTCAACATGCTGACTCAGTTTATCAAGCTGAACTAACAGATCTTCTATTGCTCACTGTGTCAATGGCATTTACTTGATTGATAATTCTTAACATCCATCCCATTTTAGTTTTTTTTCCATTGGACTCAAAGTAAAAATATCATATTGACAGTAGATAACAGAAAATGTTTTTTAAAAAAGTGCTTCCTGTATGTGTTCAGACAAGTCTTCCTGTCTGACCACCAGTGTTGGTCAAGTTACTTGAAAAAGTAATCAGTAACTAAGTACTGATTACTTCCCCCAAAAAGTAATCCCGTTACTTTACTGATTACTCATTTTCAAAAGTAATTAATTACTTAGTTACTTAGTTACTTTTTAAAAACACGATTTACAACCTGAAGAGGTGATAAAGCGATATATCTTTCAGCCCAATTCTACTTTTTCTACATAATCCATCATACAAAATGTAATCAAATGGAAAAGTCTCTTTTTAAAACTTGTTTTATTAGTTTTAATCTTTTAACTTTATGCATCAAGCAAAAATTTAATTATATGCAACTATTTTCTGCACATTCCAGCACATAAAATATTTTTTTTGTTTACACTCACTCTTTCAAATAGATGCAAGTAAAACACAGCAGAACATAAATAAAGTCAAAGACTAAGCGGTCCTGTTGCTCTATTTTCACCTGTAAAGCAGGACTGCGGTAGGCGGAGGTTTACCCTGGTGCAGGTGTGCAGCGGTCAGTGGAAGGATACGGCAGTGTCTCTGTGAGTTTCCCATTACGTCGTTGCGCTCTCGGTGCTTGCTTGGAAGTTTAGGGGGTTTTTTCGCTGTAAAAAGTAGTTTTCTTCCCACGCACAACGGACGCTAATGTTTTTGTCACTTTTTATGGAATCAAACTCAAAGTAAGGTCAGTACTTCCACGCTGCACGCTCATACTCTCTCCCACAATCGATATGTGATCCATTGTTGATCTGCACACAGCTGTTGTCACGAACGGCGCACTCGCTTACGTCACTGTCGTGAGACATTCTCGCAAAAAATCACGGTTTTAGTAACGCAGTAATGCAGCGTTCCTACAGGAAAGTAACGGTAATCTAATTACCGTTTTTGCAATAGTAATCCCTTACTTTACTCGTTACTCGAAAAAAGTAATCAGATTACAGGCAACGCGTTACAAGTAACGCGTTACTGCCCATCTCTGCTGACCACACTTTGTACTTAGGTTACTGGGAGTTAAAGGATTACCTTTGCTGAATATTTTTAGGAATATGATACAAAACACGTGGAATAATAACACTTATGTTATGTTTTACTTGGGCAAAACTGCAGTTGGGGTAAGTCATCAATGACTTACTCTAACACTGCAATTGAAAGATGCAACTTATGAACTTATTTTTATTAAATTGTCCTCCAAAGTTTTCACAAACTGACACACCTCAAAAACTATTCACATTTTTTTTTTTTACCAGAGATCCCTTTTCACCTTCCTCTACAACAGAAAAATATGGTATGGTTTGGGTCAATACCAGTGATGATTTTGGCCTCTTCTGTCCCCTGATTGTAAATTCTTAGGAGAACATTTTTTTTTTAAAAACCCACAAATGTTATAATCTGATAACACGCAGTTTGATTTAGGAGTACTTAGATCTCATAAGGTTATTGTTTCAAATTTATTTAAGATAAATGGAAATCTATTAATACAATTTGACAAGTTTGACACATGCATGTTAGCACAGATCAATATGACCAGAAAAACACTATCAAATACAGTGGGGCAAAAAAGTATTTAGTCAGCCACCGATTGTGCAAGTTCCCCCACCTAAAATGATGACAGAGGTCAGTAATTTGCACCAGAGGTACACTTCAACTGTGAGAGACAGAATGTGAAAAAAAAATCCATGAATCCACATGGTAGGATTTGTAAAGAATTTATTCGTAAATCAGGGTGGAAAATAAGTATTTGGTCAATAACAAAAATACAACTCAATACTTTGTAACATAACCTTTGTTGGCAATAACAGAGGTCAAACGTTTACTATAGGTCTTTACCAGGTTTGCACACACAGTAGGTGGTTTTTTGGCCCATTCCTCCATGCAGATCTTCTCGAGAGCAGTGATGTTTTGGGGCTGTCGCCGAGCAACACGGACTTTCAACTCCCGCCACAGATTTTCTATGGGGTTGAGGTCTGGAGACTGGCTAGGCCACTCCAGGACTTTCAAATGCTTCTTACGGAGCCACTCCTTTGTTGCCCGGGCGGTGTGTTTTGGATCATTGTCATGTTTGAAGACCCAGCCTCGTTTCATCTTCAAAGTTCTCACTGATGGAAGGAGGTTTTGGCTCAAAATCTCACGATACATGGCCCCATTCATTCTGTCCTTAACACGGATCAGTCGTCCTGTCCCCTTGGCAGAAAAACAGCCCCATAGCATGATGTTTCCACCCCCATGCTTTACAGTAGGTATGGTGTTCTTGGGATGCAACTCAGTATTCTTCTTCCTCCAAACACGACGAGTTGAGTTTATACCAAAAAGTTCTACTTTGGTTTCATCTGACCACATGACATTGTCCCAATCCTCTGCTGTATCATCCATGTGCTCTCTGGCAAACTTCAGACGGGCCTGGACATGCACTGGCTTCAGCAGCGGAACACGTCTGGCACTGCGGGATTTGATTCCCTGCCGTTGTAGTGTGTTACTGATGGTGACCTTTGTTACTTTGGTCCCAGCTCTCTGCAGGTCATTCACCAGGTCCCTCCGTGTGGTTCTGGGATCTTTGCTCACCGTTCTCATGATCATTTTGACCCCACGGGATGAGATCTTGCGTGGAGCCCCAGATCGAGGGAGATTATCAGTGGTCTTGTATGTCTTCCATTTTCTGATGATTGCTCCCACAGTTGATTTTTTCACACCGAGCTGCTTGCCTATTGTAGATTCACTCTTCCCAGTCTGGTGCAGGTCTACAATACTTTTCCTGGTGTCCTTCGAAAGCTCTTTGGTCCTGGCCATGGCGGAGTTTGGAGTCTGACTGTTTGAGGCTGTGGACAGGTGTCTTTTATACAGATGATGAGTTCAAACAGGTGCCATTCATACAGGTAACGAGTGGGGGACAGAAAAGCTTCTTACAGAAGACGTTACAGGTCTGTGAGAGCCAGAGATTTTCCTTGTTTGAGGTGACCAAATACTTATTTTCCACCCTGATTTACGAATAAATTCTTTACAAATCCTACCATGTGAATTCATGGATTTTTTTTCACATTCTGTCTCTCACAGTTGAAGTGTACCTCTGGTGCAAATTACTGACCTCTGTCATCATTTTAAGTGGGGGAACTTCCACAATCGGTGGCTGACTAAATACTTTTTTGCCCCACTGTATATGAAGCAGCTTAATGCATCCCCTGCATGGCAAGGAATCTTTTTTCTATTGCTACATTAAGCTACAAAATTCTCACCTGATGTTACAAACTCCATAAGCTACAAATGTGTACCCCCTGTTTGTGGGGTTCATTAAGTGTACCTCAGAAGGTGCAAGACCAGTGGCAAGCCTTTGTACCTCAACAGGTAGAAAAGTATTAAAGTGTAAAACAGAAACAAACCCCGTGTAATGCGCTCACAAGCAAATCACAAAAATGCCCTGATTTCACATAAGTCCATGAGAAGCAGCAGAAAAATGGCACAGCAATCTTCCTGCTATCTGTGTCTCATCTGTAGTCCCAACTGAGGCACCTCTGAGCAGAGCTGGATCTATACTTCAGCTACAAATGCTTCAGGCTCAGCACTAATGTCGCTCTTTTACACATTTTAAAATGGAAGAGATTAAATAAATCACCTCCCCACTATCCACCTCACCTAAATATGACTCCCCGGTAACTTCAGAGCTCGAGGCATTGGGGAGGGCGACATTAAAAAAAAAAACAAGAAGTGAAACGATGGTACTGTAACTCAAATTAAGGCACAAATCTGTGAATGACAAATGACAGCAGAGGATAACGTGAACACTATTGAGTACAAGTAAAGTGGAATGGCTAAACAGACTGATGGAGAAGGGCTACACACACACACACACACACACACACACACACACACACACACACACACACACACACACACACACACACACACACACACACAGAGTAGGAAAACCAAATGGATTGCATTTACATACATATACTGTATGTGAAAGCAGAAGTCATGCACAAAAGTTGAGAAAAGGAAAAAAAAGTAAACACACACACACGTGTGCACACACAGATACAGAAAAGTCCCACTGAAATGCCTATTATAAATCAACTCAAAGCAGCAGCCCTTATGCTTCAAAGTCATCTCTGAATCGCTTATCCACTCATTGAGCCGCACTATAGGAATACCAATTTATAGTCTTCTATCATATCACTGAAAGAGACAAGGGGGCAGAGTGAGATGAGGGGCGAGAGAGGCAGGCAGACAGAGAGTGAGAGGCAGGGAGAGTGAGAGTGAGAATTTCAAATACCTGTTTATACATTTGAATTGCACAGAAACATAAAAAAAATTACTGATGTTCACTCCTGGCATATATGAATATATGAATACACTCTCTCTCTCTGTCTCTCTCACACACACACACACACACACACACACACACACACACACACACACACACACACACACACACACACACACACACACACACACACACACACAGTAGTCCCAGAGCTGCAAGATAAGAGAGGAGAGTGTTCTGGGGAAAAAGCTTCCTCATTGGTGTGCAAGGCTGCACATGTTCCAACCCTCCTTTCTATCCCCTCTGTGTGTGTGTGTGTGTGTGTGTGTGTGTGTGTGTGTGTGTGTGTGTGTGTGTGTGTGTGTGTGTGTGTGTGTGTGTGTATTTGCGTGTGTGTGTGTGTTCATGTCCGCGTGCTAGCATTCCCTCTCTTTCCTTCACAGCTACTAAAAAGACACAGAGGACCTATTGTGCCCAAGGAAGGAAAATCACTCCATTTTCAGAAAAGGAGAGGAATGAACAGCACTCCCTCTCTCTCCCTCTCTCTCCCTCTCTCTTGCTTCTCCCCTCCCATTCACGCGGCAGCTGAAATGGTGAAGCTTGTTAAAAAGGAAGCCCGCATGACAGCATTCACAGCTTTGCTTACCGCAGCATTCCCCTACCCTCTCGCACGCCGTGTGCCTTTGCACCAGAAACCGTGGATGAAAGCAACTCGATACGCTGTCTCAAAAAAGAAAAGTTAAGCGGCCATGAGCGAGAGAGGGAGGAAGAAGAAAGACAGGGGAACGGGTAGAGAAAATGTGAGGATTTGCAGTAAATGAGGTGTTTCAGTGGGAATAGCAGAACAACATTAAAAAGAGAGAGCTTTGTTTTATTATTATTACCTGTTCAGGGTTGCAGTGTGCTTGCTCAGGAACTGGCTGCAAACCATATTATTTCAAAACACTGCCTACTGAGAGAAAGTCAGGCTCCTGCCTGCTAATATTAGTTTACAAAACTAATACGGAAACTTTGCATTCCAATGGTCCAGTGATGTAAGTAGCTCAACTCTCATTGGACAAATAGATAATTATGGCCAGTTGATGTAATTCTCGTGTGTGAGTGTGTGAATGTTGGGTAAAAAGCACTTGTGTGAATGAGGCTTGAAATAAGAAAGTGCTTTGAGCGCTCAAATAAAGTAGAAAAGCACTATTTATGTACCAGTTCATTTACTTTTGCTGGGATAAATGTTGAACTATGATGATC